>NW_027486712.1:0-20604 GCF_050908995.1 Andrena cerasifolii | reverse complement strand
AACGAACCAACGAACCAACGAAACAACGAACCAACGAACCAACGAACCAACGAACCAACGAACCAACGAACCAACGAACCAACGAACCAACGAACCAACGAACCAACGAACCAACGAACCAACGAACCAACGAACCAACGCACCAACGAACCAACGAACCAACGAACCAACGAACCAACGAACCAACGAACCAACGAACCAACGAACCAACGAACAAACGAACCAACGAACCAACGAACAAACGAACAAACGAACGAACGAACAAAGAAAGAAAGAAACAAAGAAACAAACGAACCAACGAACCAACGAACCAACGAACCAACGAACCAACGAACCAACGAACCAACGAACCAACGAACCAACGAACCAACGAACCAACGAACCAACGAACCAACGAACCAACGAACCAACGAACCAACGAACCAACGAACCAACGAACCAACGAACCAACGAACCAACGAACCAACGAACCAACGAACCAACGAACCAACGAACCAACGAACCAACGAACCAACGAACCAACGAACCAACGAACCAGCGAACAAAAGAACAATCGAACCAACGAACAAACGAACAAACGAACAAACGAACAAAGAAAGAAAGAAACAAAGAAACAAACGAACCAACGAACCAACGAACCAACGAACCAACGAACCAACGAACCAACGAAAAAACGAACCAACGAACCAACGAAACAACGAACCAACGAACCAACGAACCAACGAACCAAGGAACCAAGGAACCAAGGAACCAAGGAACCAACGAACCAACGAACCAACGAACCAACGAACCAACGAACCAACGAACCAACGAACCAGCGAACAAACGAAAAAACGAACCAACGAACAATCGAACAAACGAACAAAGAAAGAAAGAAACAAAGAAACAAACGAACCAACGAACCAACGAACAAACGAACCAACGAACCAACGAACCAACGACCTAACGAACCAGCGAACAAACGAACAATCGAACCAACGAACAAACGAACAAACGAACAAACGAACAAAGAAAGAAAGAAACAAAGAAACAAACGAACCAACGAACCAACGAACCAACGAATCAACGAACCAACGAACCAACGAACCAACGAACCAACGAAACAACGAACCAACGAACCAACGAACCAACGAACCAACGAACCAAGGAACCAAGGAACCAAGGAACCAAGGAACCATCGAACCAACGAACCAACGAACCAACGAACAAACGAACAAACGAACCAACGGATCAACGAACCAACGAACCAACGAACCAACGAACCAACGCACCAACGAACCAACGAACCAACGAACCAACGAACCAACGAACCAACGAACCAACGAACCAACGAACCAACGAACCAACGAACCAACGAACCGACGAACCAACGAACAAACGAACAAACGAACGAACGAACAAAGAAAGAAAGAAACAAAGAAACAAACGAACCAACGAACCAACGAACCAAAGAACCAACGAACCAACGAACCAACGAACCAACGAACCAACGAACCAACGAACCAACGAACCAACGAACCAACGAACCAACGAACCAACGAACCAACGAACCAACGAACCAGCGAACAAACGAACAATCGAACCAACGAACAAACGAACAAACTAACAAACGAACAAAGAAAGAAAGAAACAAAGAAACAAACGAACCAACGAACCAACGAACCAACGAACCAACGAACCAACGATCCAACGAACCAACGAACCAACGAACCAACGAACCAACGAAACAACGAACCAACGAACCAACGAACCAACGAACCAACGAACCAAGGAACCAAGGAACCAAGGAACCAAGGAACCAACGAACCAACGAACCAACGAACCAACGAACCAACGAACCAACGAACCAACGAACCAACGAACCAACGAACCAACGAACCAGCGAACAAACGAAAAAACGAACCAACGAACAAACGAACAAACGAACAAAGAAAGAAAGAAACAAAGAAACAAACGAACCAACGAACCAACGAACAAACGAACCAACGAAACAACGAACCAACGACCCAACGAACCAGCGAACAAACGAACAATCGAACCAACGAACAAACGAACAAACGAACAAACGAACAAAGAAAGAAAGAAACAAAGAAACAAAAGAACCAACGAACCAACGAACCAACGAACCAACGAACCAACGAACCAACGAACCAACGAACCAACGAACCAACGAACCAACGAACCAACGAAACAAAGAACCAACGAACCAACGAACCAACGAACCAAGGAACCAAGGAACCAAGGAACCAAGGAAGCAACGAACCAACGAACCAACGAACCAACGAACCAACGAACCAACGAACCAACGAACCAACGAACAAACGAACAAACGAACAAACGAACCAACGGATCAACGAACAAACGAACAAACGAACGAACGAACAAAGAAAGAAAGAAACAAAGAAACAAACGAACCAACGAACCAACGAACCAACGAACCAACGAACCAACGAACCAACGATCCAACGAACCAACGAACCAACGAACCAACGAACCAACGAACCAACGAACCAACGAACCAACGAACCAACGAACCAACGAACCAACGAACCAACGAACCAACGAACCAACGAACCAACGAACCAGCGAACAAACGAACAAACGAACAAAGAAAGAAAGAAACAAAGAAACAAAGAAACACACGAACCAACGAACCAACGAACCAACGAACCAACAAACCAACGAACCAACGAACCAACGAACCAACGAACCAACGAACCAACGAACCAACGAACCAACGAACCAACGAACCAACGAACCAGCGAACAAACGAACAATCGAACCAACGAACAAACGAACAAACGAACAAACGAACAAAGAAAGAAAGAAACAAAGAAACAAACGAACCAACGAACCAACGAACCAACGAACCAACGAACCAACGAACCAACGAACCAACGAACCAACGAAACAACGAACCAACGAACCAACGAACCAACGAACCAACGAACCAAGGAACAAAGGAACCAAGGATCCAAGGAACCAACGAACCAACGAACCAACGAACCAACGAACCAACGAACCAACGAACCAACGAACCAACGAACCAACGAACCAACGAACCAACGAACCAACGAACCAACGAACCAACGAACCAGCGAAAAAACGAACCAACGAACAAACGAACAAACGAACAAAGAAACAAAGAAACAAAGAAACAAACGAACCAACGAACCAACGAACAAACGAACCAACGAACCAACGAACCAACGAACCAACGACCCAACGAACAAACGAACAAACGAACAAACGAACAAACGAACAAACGAACAAACGAACAAAGAAAGAAGGAAACAAAGAAACAAACGAACCAACGAACCAACGAATCAACGAACCAACGAACAAAGAAAGAAAGAAAAAAAGAAACACACGAACCAACGAACCAACGAACCAACGAACCAACGAAACAACGAACCAACGAACCAACGAACCAACGAACCAACGAACCAACGAACCAACGAACCAACGAACCAACGAACCAACGAACCAACGAACCAACGAACCAACGAACCAACGTACCAACGAACCAACGAACCAACGAACCAACGAACCAACGAACCAACGAACCAACGAACCAACGAACCAACGAACGAACGAACAAAGAAAGAAAGAAACAAAGAAACAAACGAACCAACGAACCAACGAACCAACGAACCAACGAACCAACGAACCAACGAACCAACGAACCAACGAACCAACGAACCAACGAACCAACGAACCAACGAACCAACGAACCAACGAACCAACGAACCAACGAACCAACGAACCAGCGAACAAACGAACAATCGAACCAACGAACAAACGAACAAACTAACAAACGAACAAAGAAAGAAAGAAACAAAGAAACAAACGAACCAACGAACCAACGAACCAACGAACCAACGAACCAACGATCCAACGAACCAACGAACCAACGAACCAACGAACCAACGAAACAACGAACCAACGAACCAACGAACCAACGAACCAACGAACCAAGGAACCAAGGAACCAAGGAACCAAGGAACCAACGAACCAACGAACCAACGAACCAACGAACCAACGAACCAACGAACCAACGAACCAACGAACCAACGAACCAACGAACCAGCGAACAAACGAAAAAACGAACCAACGAACAAACGAACAAACGAACAAAGAAAGAAAGAAACAAAGAAACAAACGAACCAACGAACCAACGAACAAACGAACCAACGAAACAACGAACCAACGACCCAACGAACCAGCGAACAAACGAACAATCGAACCAACGAACAAACGAACAAACGAACACACGAACAAAGAAAGAAAGAAACAAAGAAACAAAAGAACCAACGAACCAACGAACCAACGAACCAACGAACCAACGAACCAACGAACCAACGAACCAACGAACCAACGAACCAACGAAACAACGAACCAACGAACCAACGAACCAACGAACCAAGGAACCAAGGAACCAAGGAACCAAGGAACCAACGAACCAACGAACCAACGAACCAACGAACCAACGAACCAACGAACCAACGAACCAACGAACAAACGAACAAACGAACAAACGAACCAACGGATCAACGAACAAACGAACAAACGAACGAACGAACAAAGAAAGAAAGAAACAAAGAAACAAACGAACCAACGAACCAACGAACCAACGAACCAACGAACCAACGAACCAACGATCCAACGAACCAACGAACCAACGAACCAAGGAACCAAGGAACCAAGGAACCAAGGAACCAACGAACCAACGAACCAACGAACCAACGAAACAACGAACCAACGAACCAACGAACCAACGAACCAAGGAACAAAGGAACCAAGGATCCAAGGAACCAACGAACCAACGAACCAACGAACCAACGAACCAACGAACCAACGAACCAACGAACCAACGAACCAACGAACCAACGAACCAACGAACCAGCGAACAAACGAACAAACGAACAAAGAAAGAAAGAAACAAAGAAACACACGAACCAACGAACCAACGAACCAACGAACCAACAAACCAACGAACCAACGAACCAACGAACCAACGAACCAACGAACCAACGAACCAACGAACCAACGAACCAACGAACCAACGAACCAACGAACCAACGAACCAACGAACCAACGAACCAGCGAACAAACGAACAATCGAACCAACGAACAAACGAACAAACTAACAAACGAACAAACGAACAAACGAACAAAGAAAGAAAGAAACAAAGAAACAAACGAACCAACGAACCAACGAACAAACGAACCAACGAAACAACGAACCAACGACCCAACGAACCAGCGAACAAACGAACAATCGAACCAACGAACAAACGAACAAACGAACAAACGAACAAAGAAAGAAAGAAACAAAGAAACAAAAGAACCAACGAACCAACGAACCAACGAACCAACGAACCAACGAACCAACGAACCAACGAACCAACGAACCAACGAACCAACGAAACAACGAACCAACGAACCAACGAACCAACGCACCAACGAACCAAGGAACCAAGGAACCAAGGAACCAACGAACCAACGAACCAACGAACCAACGAACCAACGAACCAACGAACCAACGAACCAACGAACGAACGAACAAAGAAAGAAAGAAACAAAGAAACAAACGAACCAACGAACCAACGAACCAACGAACCAACGAACCAACGAACCAACGAACCAACGAACCAAGGAACCAAGGAACCAACGAACCAACGAACCAACGAACCAACGAACCAACGAACCAACGAACCAACGAACCAACGAACCAACGAACCAACGAACGAACGAACAAAGAAAGAAAGAAACAAAGAAACAAACGAACCAACGAACCAACGAACCAACGAACCAACGAACCAACGAACCAACGAACCAACGAACCAACGAACCAACGAACCAACGAACCAACGAACCAACGAACCAGCGAACAAACGAACAAACGAACAAAGAAAGAAAGAAACAAAGAAACAAAGAAACACACGAACCAACGAACCAACGAACCAACGAACCAACAAACCAACGAACCAACGAACCAACGAACCAACGAACCAACGAACCAACGAACCAACGAACCAACGAACCAACGAACCAACGAACCAGCGAACAAACGAACAATCGAACCAACGAACAAACGAACTAACGAACAAACGAACAAAGAAAGAAAGAAACAAAGAAACAAACGAACCAACGAACCAACGAACCAACGAACCAACGAACCAACGAACCAACGAACCAACGAACCAACGAAACAACGAACCAACGAACCAACGAACCAACGAACCAAGGAACAAAGGAACCAAGGATCCAAGGAACCAACGAACCAACGAACCAACGAACCAACGAACCAACGAACCAACGAACCAACGAACCAACGAACCAACGAACCAACGAACCAACGAACCAACGAACCAACGAACCAACGAACCAGCGAAAAAACGAACCAACGAACAAACGAACAAACGAACAAAGAAACAAAGAAACAAAGAAACAAACGAACCAACGAACCAACGAACAAACGAACCAACGAACCAACGAACCAACGACCCAACGAACAAACGAACAAACGAACAAACGAACCAACGAACCAACGAACCAGCGAACAAACGAAAAAACGAACCAACGAACCAACGAATCAACGAACCAACGAACAAAGAAAGAAAGAAAAAAAGAAACACACGAACCAACGAACCAACGAACCAACGAACCAACGAAACAACGATCCAACGAACCAACGAACCAACGAACCAAGGAACCAAGGAACCAAGGAACCAAGGAACCAACGAACCAACGAACCAACGAACCAACGAAACAACGAACCAACGAACCAACGAACCAACGAACCAAGGAACAAAGGAACCAAGGATCCAAGGAACCAACGAACCAACGAACCAACGAACCAACGAACCAACGAACCAACGAACCAACGAACCAACGAACCAACGAACCAACGAACCAACGAACCAGCGAACAAACGAACAAACGAACAAAGAAAGAAAGAAACAAAGAAACACACGAACCAACGAACCAACGAACCAACGAACCAACAAACCAACGAACCAACGAACCAACGAACCAACGAACCAACGAACCAACGAACCAACGAACCAACGAACCAACGAACCAACGAACCAACGAACCAACGAACCAACGAACCAGCGAACAAACGAACAATCGAACCAACGAACAAACGAACAAACTAACAAACGAACAAACGAACAAACGAACAAAGAAAGAAAGAAACAAAGAAACAAACGAACCAACGAACCAACGAACAAACGAACCAACGAAACAACGAACCAAAGACCCAACGAACCAGCGAACAAACGAACAATCGAACCAACGAACAAACGAACAAACGAACAAACGAACAAAGAAAGAAAGAAACAAAGAAACAAAAGAACCAACGAACCAACGAACCAACGAACCAACGAACCAACGAACCAACGAACCAACGAACCAACGAACCAACGAACCAACGAAACAACGAACCAACGAACCAACGAACCAACGCACCAACGAACCAAGGAACCAAGGAACCAAGGAACCAAGGAACCAACGAACCAACGAACCAACGAACCAACGAACCAACGAACCAACGAACCAACGAACCAACGAACCAACGAACCAACGAACGAACGAACAAAGAAAGAAAGAAACAAAGAAACAAACGAACCAACGAACCAACGAACCAACGAACCAACGAACCAACGAACCAACGAACCAACGAACCAACGATCCAACGAACCAACGAACCAACGAACCAACGAACCAACGAAACAACGAACCAACGAACCAACGAACCAACGAACCAACGAACCAAGGAACCAAGGAACCAAGGAACCAAGGAACCAACGAACCAACGAACCAACGAACCAACGAACCAACGAACCAACGAACCAACGAACCAACGAACCAACGAACCAACGAACCAACGAACCAGCGAACAAACGAAAAAACGAACCAACGAACAAACGAACAAACGAACAAAGAAAGAAAGAAACAAAGAAACAAACGAACCAACGAACCAACGAACAAACGAACCAACGAAACAACGAACCAACGACCCAACGAACCAGCGAACAAACGAACAATCGAACCAACGAACAAACGAACAAACGAACAAACGAACAAAGAAAGAAAGAAACAAAGAAACAAAAGAACCAACGAACCAACGAACCAACGAACCAACGAACCAACGAACCAACGAACCAACGAACCAACGAACCAACGAACCAACGAACCAACGAAACAACGAACCAACGAACCAACGAACCAACGAACCAAGGAACCAAGGAACCAAGGAACCAAGGAACCAACGAACCAACGAACCAACGAACCAACGAACCAACGAACCAACGAACCAACGAACCAACGAACAAACGAACAAACGAACAAACGAACCAACGGATCAACGAACAAACGAACAAACGAACGAACGAACAAAGAAAGAAAGAAACAAAGAAACAAACGAACCAACGAACCAACGAACCAACGAACCAACGAACCAACGAAACAACGATCCAACGAACCAACGAACCAACGAACCAACGAACCAACGAACCAACGAACCAACGAACCAACGAACCAACGAACCAACGAACCAACGAACCAACGAACCAACGAACCAACGAACCAACGAACCAGCGAACAAACGAACAAACGAACAAAGAAAGAAAGAAACAAAGAAACACACGAACCAACGAACCAACGAACCAACGAACCAACAAACCAACGAACCAACGAACCAACGAACCAACGAACCAACGAACCAACGAACCAACGAACCAACGAACCAACGAACCAACGAACCAGCGAACAAACGAACAATCGAACCAACGAACAAACGAACAAACGAACAAACGAACAAAGAAAGAAAGAAACAAAGAAACAAACGAACCAACGAACCAACGAACCAACGAACCAACGAACCAACGAACCAACGAACCAACGAACCAACGAAACAACGAACCAACGAACCAACGAACCAACGAACCAAGGAACAAAGGAACCAAGGATCCAAGGAACCAACGAACCAACGAACCAACGAACCAACGAACCAACGAACCAACGAACCAACGAACCAACGAACCAACGAACCAACGAACCAACGAACCAACGAACCAACGAACCAACGAACCAGCGAAAAAACGAACCAACGAACAAACGAACAAACGAACAAAGAAACAAAGAAACAAAGAAACAAACGAACCAACGAACCAACGAACAAACGAACCAACGAACCAACGAACCAACGACCCAACGAACAAACGAACAAACGAACAAACGAACAAACGAACAAACGAACAAACGAACAAACGAACAAACGAACAAAGAAAGAAAGAAACAAAGAAACAAACGAACCAACGAACCAACGAATCAACGAACCAACGAACAAAGAAAGAAAGAAAAAAAGAAACACACGAACCAACGAACCAACGAACCAACGAACCAACGAACCAACGAACCAACGAACCAACGAACCAACGAACCAACGAACCAACGAACCAACGAACCAACGAACCAACGAACCAACGAACCAACGAACCAACGAACCAACGAACCAACGAACCAACGAACCAACGAACCAACGAACCAACGAACCAACGAACCAACGAACCTACGAACCAACGAACCAACGAACCAACGAACCAACGAACCAACGAACCAACGAACCAACGAACCAACGAACCAACGAACCAACGAACCAACGAACCAACGAACCAACGAACCAACGAACCAACGAACCAACGAACCAACGAACCAACGAACCAACGAACCAACGAACCAACGAACCAACGAACCAACGAACCAACGAACCAACGAACCAACGAACCAACGAACCATCGAACAAACGAACCAACGAACCAACGAACCAGCGAACAAACGAACAAAGAAAGAAAGAAACAAAGAAACACACGAACCAACGAACCAACGAACCAACGAACCAACGAACCAACGAACCAACGAACCAACGAATCAACGAACCAACGAACCAACGAACCAACGAACCAACGAACCAACGAACCAACGAACCAACGAACCAACGAACCAACGAACCAACGAACCAACGAACCAACGAACCAACGAACCAACGAACCAACGAACCAACGAACCAACGAACCAACGAACCAACGAACCAACGAACCAACGAACCAACGAACCAACGAACCAACGAACCAACGAACCAACGAACCAACGAACCAACGAACCAACGAACCAACGAACCAACGAACCAAAGAACCAACGAAACAACGAACCAACGAACCAACGAACCAGCGAACCAACGAACCAACGAACCAACGAACCAACGAACCAACGAACCAACGAACCAACGAACCAACGAACCAGCGAACAAACGAACAAACGAACCAACGAACAAACGAACAAACGAACAAAGAAAGAAAGAAACAAAGAAACAAACGAACCAACGAACCAACGAACCAACGAACCAACGAACCAACGAAACAACGAACCAACGAACCAACGAACCAACGAACCAACGAACCAACGAACCAACGAACCAACGAACCAACGAACCAACGAACCAACGAACCAACGAACCAACGAACCAACGAACCAACGAACCAACGAACCAACGAACCAACGAAACAACGAACCAACGAACCAACGAACCAACGAACCAAGGAACCAAGGAACCAAGGAACCAAGGAACCAACGAACCAACGAACCAACGAACCAACGAACCAACGAACCAACGAACCAACGAACCAACGAACAAACGAACAAACGAACAAACGAACCAACGGATCAACGAACAAACGAACAAACGAACAAACGAACGAACGAACAAAGAAAGAAAGAAACAAAGAAACAAACGAACCAACGAACCAACGAACCAACGAACCAACGAACCAACGAACCAACGATCCAACGAACCAACGAACCAACGAACCAAGGAACCAAGGAACCAAGGAACCAAGGAACCAACGAACCAACGAACCAACGAACCAACGAAACAACGAACCAACGAACCAACGAACCAACGAACCAAGGAACAAAGGAACCAAGGATCCAAGGAACCAACGAACCAACGAACCAACGAACCAACGAACCAACGAACCAACGAACCAACGAACCAACGAACCAACGAACCAACGAACCAACGAACCAGCGAACAAACGAACAAACGAACAAAGAAAGAAAGAAACAAAGAAACACACGAACCAACGAACCAACGAACCAACGAACCAACAAACCAACGAACCAACGAACCAACGAACCAACGAACCAACGAACCAACGAACCAACGAACCAACGAACCAACGAACCAACGAACCAACGAACCAACGAACCAACGAACCAACGAACCAACGAACCAGCGAACAAACGAACAATCGAACCAACGAACAAACGAACAAACTAACAAACGAACAAACGAACAAACGAACAAAGAAAGAAAGAAACAAAGAAACAAACGAACCAACGAACCAACGAACAAACGAACCAACGAAACAACGAACCAAAGACCCAACGAACCAGCGAACAAACGAACAATCGAACCAACGAACAAACGAACAAACGAACAAACGAACAAAGAAAGAAAGAAACAAAGAAACAAAAGAACCAACGAACCAACGAACCAACGAACCAACGAACCAACGAACCAACGAACCAACGAACCAACGAACCAACGAACCAACGAAACAACGAACCAACGAACCAACGAACCAACGCACCAACGAACCAAGGAACCAAGGAACCAAGGAACCAAGGAACCAACGAACCAACGAACCAACGAACCAACGAACCAACGAACCAACGAACCAACGAACCAACGAACCAACGAACCAACGAACGAACGAACAAAGAAAGAAAGAAACAAAGAAACAAACGAACCAACGAACCAACGAACCAACGAACCAACGAACCAACGAACCAACGAACCAACGAACCAACGATCCAACGAACCAACGAACCAACGAACCAACGAACCAACGAAACAACGAACCAACGAACCAACGAACCAACGAACCAACGAACCAAGGAACCAAGGAACCAAGGAACCAAGGAACCAACGAACCAACGAACCAACGAACCAACGAACCAACGAACCAACGAACCAACGAACCAACGAACCAACGAACCAACGAACCAACGAACCACAAACGAAAAAACGAACCAACGAACAAACGAACAAACGAACAAAGAAAGAAAGAAACAAAGAAACAAACGAACCAACGAACCAACGAACAAACGAACCAACGAAACAACGAACCAACGACCCAACGAACCAGCGAACAAACGAACAATCGAACCAACGAACAAACGAACAAACGAACAAACGAACAAACGAACAAAGAAAGAAAGAAACAAAGAAACAAAAGAACCAACGAACCAACGAACCAACGAACCAACGAACCAACGAACCAACGAACCAACGAACCAACGAACCAACGAACCAACGAACCAACGAACCAACGAAACAACGAACCAACGAACCAACGAACCAACGAACCAAGGAACCAAGGAACCAAGGAACCAAGGAACCAACGAACCAACGAACCAACGAACCAACGAACCAACGAACCAACGAACCAACGAACCAACGAACAAACGAACAAACGAACAAACGAACCAACGGATCAACGAACAAACGAACAAACGAACGAACGAACAAAGAAAGAAAGAAACAAAGAAACAAACGAACCAACGAACCAACGAACCAACGAACCAACGAACCAACGAACCAACGATCCAACGAACCAACGAACCAACGAACCAACGAACCAACGAACCAACGAACCAACGAACCAACGAACCAACGAACCAACGAACCAACGAACCAACGAACCAACGAACCAACGAACCAACGAACCAGCGAACAAACGAACAAACGAACAAAGAAAGAAAGAAACAAAGAAACACACGAACCAACGAACCAACGAACCAACGAACCAACAAACCAACGAACCAACGAACCAACGAACCAACGAACCAACGAACCAACGAACCAACGAACCAACGAACCAACGAACCAACGAACCAGCGAACAAACGAACAATCGAACCAACGAACAAACGAACAAACGAACAAACGAACAAAGAAAGAAAGAAACAAAGAAACAAACGAACCAACGAACCAACGAACCAACGAACCAACGAACCAACGAACCAACGAACCAACGAACCAACGAAACAACGAACCAACGAACCAACGAACCAACGAACCAAGGAACAAAGGAACCAAGGATCCAAGGAACCAACGAACCAACGAACCAACGAACCAACGAACCAACGAACCAACGAACCAACGAACCAACGAACCAACGAACCAACGAACCAACGAACCAACGAACCAACGAACCAACGAACCAGCGAAAAAACGAACCAACGAACAAACGAACAAACGAACAAAGAAACAAAGAAACAAAGAAACAAACGAACCAACGAACCAACGAACAAACGAACCAACGAACCAACGAACCAACGACCCAACGAACAAACGAACAAACGAACAAACGAACAAACGAACAAACGAACAAACGAACAAACGAACAAACGAACAAACGAACAAAGAAAGAAAGAAACAAAGAAACAAACGAACCAACGAACCAACGAATCAACGAACCAACGAACAAAGAAAGAAAGAAAAAAAGAAACACACGAACCAACGAACCAACGAACCAACGAACCAACGAACCAACGAACCAACGAACCAACGAACCAACGAACCAACGAACCAACGAACCAACGAACCAACGAACCAACGAACCAACGAACCAACGAACCAACGAACCAACGAACCAACGAACCAACGAACCAACGAACCAACGAACCAACGAACCAACGAACCAACGAACCAACGAACCAACGAACCAACGAACCAACGAACCAACGAACCAACGAACCAACGAACCAACGAACCAGCGAACAAACGAACAAACGAACAAACGAACAAACGAAAAAACGAACCAACGGATCAACGAACAAATGAACAAACGAACAAACGAACAAAGAAAGAAAGAAACAAAGAAACAAACGAACCAACGAACCAACGAACCAACGAACCAACGAACCAACGAACCAACGAACCAACGAACCAACGAACCAACGAACCAACGAACCAACGAACCAACGAACCAACGAACCAACGAACCAACGAACCAACGAACCAACGAACCAACGAACCAACGAACAACGAACCAACGAACCAACGAACCAACGAACCAACGAACCAACGAACCAACGAACCAACGAACCAACAACCAACGAACCAACGAACCAACGAACCACGAACCAACGAACCAACGAACCAACGAACCAACGAACCAACGAACCAACGAACCAACGAACCAACGAACCAACGAACCAACGAACCAACGAAACAACGAACCAACGAACCAACGAACCAACGAACCAACGAACCAACGAACCAACGAACCAACGAACCGAACGAACCAACGAACCAACGAACCAACGAACCAACGAACCAACGAACCAAAGAACCAACGAAACAACGAACCAACGAACCAACGAACCAGCGAACCAACGAACCAACGAACCAACGAACAAACGAACAAAGAAAGAAAGAAACAAAGAAACAAACGAACCAACGAACCAACGAACCAACGAACCAACGAACCAACGAACCCAACGAACCAACGAACCAACGAACCAACGAACCAACGAACCAACGAACCAACGAACCAACGAACCAACGAACCAACGAACCAAAGAACCAACGAAACAACGAACCAACGAACCAACGAACCAGCGAACCAACGAACCAACGAACCAACGAACCAACGAAACAACGAACCAACGAACCAACGAACCAACGAACCAACGAAACAACGAACCAACGAACCAACGAACCAACGAACCAACGAACCAACGAACCAACGAACCAACGAACCAACGAACCAACGAACCAACGAACCAACGAACCAAAGAACCAACGAAACAACGAACCAACGAACCAACGAACCAGCGAACCAACGAACCAACGAACCAACGAACCAACGAACCAACGAAACAACGAACCAACGAACCAACGAACCAATGAACCAACGAAACAACGAACCAACGAACCAACGAACCAACGAACCAACGAACCAACGAACCAAAGAACCAACGAACCAGCGAAGAAACGAACAAACGAACCAACGAACAAACGAACAAAGAAAGAAAGAAACAAAGAAACAAACGAACCAACGAACCAACGAACCAACGAACCAACGAACCAACGAAACAACGAACCAACGAACCAACGAACCAACGAACCAACGAACCAACGAACCAACGAACCAACGAACCAACGAACCAACAACGAACCAACGAACCAACGAACCAACGAACCGACGAACCAACGAACCAACGAACCAACGAACCAACGAACCAACGAACCAACGAACCAACGAACCAACGAACCAAAGAACCAACGAACCAACGAACCAACGAACCAACGAACCAGCGAACCAACGAACCAACGAACCAACGAACCAACGAACAAAGAAAGAAAGAAACAAAGAAACACACGAACCAACGAACCAACGAACCAACGAACCAACGAACCAACGAAACAACGAACCAACGAACCAACGAACCAACGAACCAACGAACCAACGAACCAACGAACCAACGAACCAACGAACCAACGAACCAACGAACCAACGAACCAACGAACCAACGAACCAACGAACCAACGAACCAACGAAACAACGAACCAACGAACCAACGAACCAACGAACCAACGAACCAACGAACCAACGAACCAACGAACCAACGAACCAACGAACCAACGAACCAACGAAACAACGAACCAACGAACCAACGAACCAACGAACCGACGAACCAACGAACCAACGAACCAACGAACCAACGAACCAACGAACCAACGAACCAACGAACCAACGAACCAAAGAACCAACGAACCAACGAACCAACGAACCAACGAACCAGCGAACCAACGAACCAACGAACCAACGAACCAACGAACAAAGAAAGAAAGAAACAAAGAAACACACGAACCAACGAACCAACGAACCAACGAAACAACGAACCAACGAAACAACGAACCAACGAACCAACGAACCAACGAACCAACGAACCAACGAACCAACGAACCAACGAACCAACGAACCAACGAACCAACGAACCAACGAACCAACGAACCAACGAACCAACGAACCAACGAACCAACGAACCAACGAACCAACGAACCAACGAACCAACGAACCAACGAACCAACGAACCAACGAACCAACGAACCAACGAACCAACGAACCAACGAACCAACGAACCAACGAACCAACGAACCAACGAACCAACGAACCAACGAACCAACGAACCAACGAACCAACGAACCAACGAACCAACGAACCAACGAACCAACGAACCAACGAACCAACGAACCAACGAACCAACGAACCAACGAACCAACGAACCAACGAACCAACGAACCAACGAACCAACGAACCAACGAACCAACGAACCAACGAACCAACGAACCAACGAACCAACGAACCAACGAACCAACGAACCAACGAACCAACGAACCAACGAACCAGCGAACAAACGAACAAACGAACAAACGAACAAACGAACCAACGAACCAACGAACCAACGAACCAACGAACCAACGAACCAGCGAACAAACGAACAAACGAACAAACGAACAAACGAACAAACGTACCAACGGATCAACGAACAAACGAACAAACGAACAAACGAACAAAGAAAGAAAGAAACAAAGAAACAAACGAACCAACGAACCAACGAACCAACGGACCAACGAACCAACGAACCAACGAACCAACGAACCAACGAACCAACGAACCAACGAACCAACGAACCAACGAACCAACGAACCAACGAACCAAAGAACCAACGAAACAACGAACCAACGAACCAACGAACCAGCGAACCAACGAACCAACGAACCAACGAACCAACGAACCAACGAACCAACGAACCAACGAACCAACGAACCAGCGAACAAACGAACAAACGAACCAACGAACAAACGAACAAACGAACAAACGAACAAAGAAAGAAAGAAACAAAGAAACAAACGAACCAACGAACCAACGAACCAACGAACCAACGAACCAACGAACCAACGAAACAACGAACCAACGAACCAACGAACCAACGAACCAACGAACCAACGAACCACCGAACCAACGAACCAACGAACCAACGAACCAACGAACCAACGAACCAACGAACCAAAGAACCAACGAACCAACGAACCAACGAACCAACGAACCAGCGAACCAACGAACCAACGAACCAACGAACCAACGAACCAACGAACCAACGCACCAACGAACCAACGAACCAACGAACCAACGAACCAACGAACCAACGAACCAACGAACCAACGAACCAACGAACCAACGAACCAACGAACCAACGAACCAACGAACCAACGAACCAACGAACCAACGAACCAACGAACCAACGAACCAACGAACCAACGAACCAACGAACCAACGAACCAACGAACCAACGAACCAACGAACCAACGAACCAACGAACCAACGAACCAACGAACCAACGAACCAACGAACCAACGAACCAACGAACCAACGAAACCAACGAACCAGCGAACAAACGAACAAACGAACAAACGAACAAACGAACAAACGAACCAACGGATCAACGAACAAACGAACAAACGAACAAACGAACAAAGAAAGAAAGAAAGAAAGAAACAAACGAACCAACGAACCAACGAACCAACGAACCAACGACCAACGAACCAACGAACCAACGAACCAACGAACCAACGAACCAACGAACCAACGAACCAACGAACCAACGAACCAACGGACCAACGAACCAACGAACCAACGAACCAACGAACCAACGAACCAACGAACCAACGAACCAACGAACCAACGAACCAACGAACCAACGAACCAAACAACCACCAACCAACGAACCAACGAACCAACGAACCAACGAACCAACGAACCAACGAACCAACGAACCAACGAACCAACGAACCAACCAACCAACGAACCAACGAACCAACGAACCAACGAACCAACGAACCAACGAACCAACGAACCAACGAACCAACGAACCAACGAACCAACGAAACAACGAACCAACGAACCAACGAACCAACGAACCAACGAAACAACGAACCAACGAACCAACGAACCAACGAACCAACGAACCAACGAACCAACGAACCAACGAACCAACGAACCAACGAACCAACGAACCAACGAACCAAAGAACCAACGAAACAACGAACCAACGAACCAACGAACCAGCGAACCAACGAACCAACGAACCAACGAACCAACGAACCAACGAACCAACGAACCAACGAACCAACGAACCAGCGAACAAACGAACAAACGAACCAACGAACAAACGAACAAACGAACAAACGAACAAAGAAAGAAAGAAACAAAGAAACAAACGAACCAACGAACCAACGAACCAACGAACCAACGAACCAACGAAACAACGAAACAACGAACCAACGAACCAACGAACCAACGAACCACCGAACCAACGAACCAACGAACCAACGAACCAACGAACCAACGAACCAAAGAACCAACGAACCAACGAACCAACGAAACAACGAACCAGCGAACCAACGAACCAACGAACCAACGAACCAACGAACCAACGAACCAACGCACCAACGAACCAACGAACCAACGAACCAACGAACCAACGAACCAACGAACCAACGAACCAACGAACCAACGAACCAACGAACCAACGAACCATCGAACCAACGAACCAACGAACCAACGAACCAACGAACCAACGAACCAACGAACCAACGAACCAACGAACCAACGAACCAACGAACCAACGAACCAACGAACCAACGAACCAACGCACCAACGAACCAACGAACCAACGAACCAACGAACCAACGAACCAACGAACCAACGAACCAACGAAGCAACGATCCAACGAACCAACGAAACAACGAACCAACGAACCAACGAACCAACGAACCAACGAACCAACGAACCAACGAACCAACGAACCAACGAACCAACGAACCAGCGAACAAACGAACAAACGAACCAACGTACAAACGAACAAACGAACAAACGAACAAAGAAACAAAGAAACAAACAAACCAACGAACCAACGAACCAACGAACCAACGAACCAACGAACCAACGAACCAACGAACCAACGAACCAACGAACCAACGAACCAACGAACCAACGAACCAACGAACCAACGAAACAACGAACCAACGAACCAACGAACCAACGAACCAACGAACCAACGAACCAACGAACCAACGAACCAACGAACCAACGAACCAACGAACCAACGAACCAACGAACCAACGAACCAACGAACCAACGAACCAAAGAACCAACGAACCAACGAACCAACGAACCAACGAACCAACGAACCAACGAACCAACGAACCAACGAACCAACGAACCAACGAACCAACGAACCAACGAACCAACGAACCAACGAACCAACGAACCAACGAACCAACGAACCAGCGAACAAACGAACAAACGAACAAACGAACCAACGGATCAACGAACAAACGAACAAACGAACAAACGAACAAAGAAAGAAAGAAACAAAGAAACAAACGAACCAACGAACCAACGAACCAACGAACCAACGAACCAACGAACCAACGAACCAACGAACCAACGAACCAACGAACCAACGAACCAACGAACCAACGAACCAACGAACCAACGAACCAACGAACCAACGAACCAACGAACCAACGAACCAACGAACCAACGGACCAACGAACCAACGAACCAACGAACCAACGAACCAACGAACCAACGAACCAACGAACCAACGAACCAACGAACCAACGAACCAACGAACCAAACAACCAACGAACCAACGAACCAACGAACCAACGAACCAACGAACCAACGAACCAACGAACCAACGAACCAACGAACCAACGAAACAACGAACCAACGAACCAACGAACAAACGAACCAACGAAACAACGAACCAACGAACCAACGAACCAACGAACCAGCGAACAAACGAACAAACGAACCAACGAACAAACGAACAAACGAACAAAGAAAGAAAGAAACAAAGAAACAAACGAACCAACGAACCAACGAACCAACGAACCAACGAACCAACGAACCAACGAACCAACGAACCAACGAACCAACGAACCAACGAACCAACGAACCAACGAACCAACGAACCAACGAACCAACGAACCAACGAACCAACGAACCAACGAACCAACGAACCAACGAACCAACGAGCCAACGAACCAACGAACCAAAGAACCAACGAACCAACGAACCAACGAACCAACGAACCAGCGAACCAACGAACCAACGAACCAACGAACCAACGAACCAACGCACCAACGAACCAACGAACCAACGAACCAACGAACCAACGAACCAACGAACCAACGAACCAACGAACCAACGAACAAACGAACAAACGAACAAACGAACAAAGAAAGAAAGAAACAAAGAAACAAACGAACCAACGAACCAACGAACCAACGAACCAACGAACCAACGAACCAACGAAACAACGAACCAACGAACCAACGAACCAACGAACCAACGAACCAACGAACCAACGAACCAACGAACCAACGAACCAACGAACCAACGAACCAACGAACCAACGAACCAACGAACCAGGGAACAAACGAACA
>NW_027486711.1:0-20607 GCF_050908995.1 Andrena cerasifolii | reverse complement strand
TTCGTTGGTTCGTTGGTTCGTTTGTTTCTTTGTTTCTTTCTTTCTTTGTTCGTTTGTTCGTTTGCTCGTTTGTTCGTTTGTTCGTTTGTTCGTTTGTTCGTTTGTTCGTTGGTTCGTTGGTTCGTTGGTTCGTTGGTTCGTTGTTTCGTTGGTTCGTTGGTTCGTTGGTTCGTTGGTTCGTTGGTTCGTTGGTTCGTTGTTTCGGTGGTTCGTTTGTTTCTTTGTTTATTTGTTTCTTTGTTCGTTGGTTCGTTGGTTCGTTGGTTCGTTTGTTTCTTTGTTTCTTTGTTTCTTTCTTTTTTGTTCGTTGGTTCGTTTGTTCGATTGTTCGATTGTTCGTTTGTTCGTTTGTTCGTTTGTTTGTTGGTTCGTTGGTTCGTTGGTTCGTTGGTTCGTTGGTTCGTTATTTCGTTGGTTCGTTGTTTCGTTGGTTCGTTGGTTCGTTGGTTCGTTGGTTCGTTGGTTCGTCGCTTCGTTGGTTCTTTGGTTCGTTGGTTCGTTGGTTCGTTGGTTCGTTGGTTCGTTGGTTCGTTTGTTTCTTTGTTTCTTTCTTTCTTTGTTCGTTTGTTCGTTTGCTCGTTTGTTCGTTTGTTCGTTTGTTCGTTTGTTCGTTTGTTCGTTGGTTCGTTGGTTCGTTGGTTCGTTGGTTCGTTGTTTCGTTGGTTCGTTGGTTCGTTGGTTCGTTGTTTCGTTGGTTCGTTGGTTCGTTGGTTCGTTGGTTCGTTGGTTCGTTGGTTCGTTGGTTCGTTGGTTCGTTGGTTCGTTGTTTCGTTGGTTCGTTGGTTCGTTGGTTCGTTGGTTCGTTGGTTCGTTAGTTCGTTGGTTCGCTGGTTCGTTGGTTCGTTGGTTCGTTGGTTCGTTGGTTCGTTGGTTCGTTGGTTCGTTGGTTCGTTGGTTCGTTTGTTTCTTTGTTTCTTTCTTTCTTTGTTCGTTTGTTCGTTTGTTCGTTGGTTCGTTGGTTCGTTGGTTCGTTGGTACGATGGTTCGTTGGTTCGTTGGTTCGTTGGTTCGTTGGTTCGTTGGTTCGTTGGTTCGTTGGTTCGTTGGTTCGTTGGTTCGTTGGTTCGTTGGTTCGTTGGTTCGTTGGTTCGTTGGTTCGTTGGTTCGTTGGTTCGTTGGTTCGTTGTTTCGGTGGTTCGTTGGTACGATGGTTCGTTGGTTCGTTGGTTCGTTGGTTCGTTGGTTCGTTGGTTCGTTGGTTCGTTGGTTCGTTCGTTCGTTGGTTCGTTGGTTCGTTGGTTCGTTGGTTCGTTGGTTCGTTGGTTCGTTGGTTCGTTGGTTCGTTGGTTCGTTTGTTTCTTTGTTTCTTTGTTTCTTTCTTTTTTGTTCGTTGGTTCGTTTGTTCGATTGTTCGATTGTTCGTTTGTTCGTTTGTTCGTTTGTTTGTTGGTTCGTTGGTTCGTTGGTTCGTTGGTTCGTTGGTTCGTTATTTCGTTGGTTCGTTGTTTCGTTGGTTCGTTGGTTCGTTGGTTCGTTGGTTCGTTGGTTCGTCGCTTCGTTGGTTCTTTGGTTCGTTGGTTCGTTGGTTCGTTGGTTCGTTGGTTCGTTGGTTCGTTTGTTTCTTTGTTTCTTTCTTTCTTTGTTCGTTTGTTCGTTTGCTCGTTTGTTCGTTTGTTCGTTTGTTCGTTTGTTCGTTTGTTCGTTGGTTCGTTGGTTCGTTGGTTCGTTGGTTCGTTGTTTCGTTGGTTCGTTGGTTCGTTGGTTCGTTGTTTCGTTGGTTCGTTGGTTCGTTGGTTCGTTGGTTCGTTGGTTCGTTGGTTCGTTGGTTCGTTGGTTCGTTGGTTCGTTGTTTCGTTGGTTCGTTGGTTCGTTGGTTCGTTGGTTCGTTGGTTCGTTAGTTCGTTGGTTCGCTGGTTCGTTGGTTCGTTGGTTCGTTGGTTCGTTGGTTCGTTGGTTCGTTGGTTCGTTGGTTCGTTGGTTCGTTTGTTTCTTTGTTTCTTTCTTTCTTTGTTCGTTTGTTCGTTTGTTCGTTGGTTCGTTGGTTCGTTGGTTCGTTGGTACGATGGTTCGTTGGTTCGTTGGTTCGTTGGTTCGTTGGTTCGTTGGTTCGTTGGTTCGTTGGTTCGTTGGTTCGTTGGTTCGTTGGTTCGTTGGTTCGTTGGTTCGTTGGTTCGTTGGTTCGTTGGTTCGTTGGTTCGTTGTTTCGGTGGTTCGTTGGTACGATGGTTCGTTGGTTCGTTGGTTCGTTGGTTCGTTGGTTCGTTGGTTCGTTGGTTCGTTGGTTCGTTCGTTCGTTGGTTCGTTGGTTCGTTGGTTCGTTGGTTCGTTGGTTCGTTGGTTCGTTGGTTCGTTGGTTCGTTGGTTCGTTTGTTTCTTTGTTTCTTTGTTTCTTTCTTTTTTGTTCGTTGGTTCGTTTGTTCGATTGTTCGATTGTTCGTTTGTTCGTTTGTTCGTTTGTTTGTTGGTTCGTTGGTTCGTTGGTTCGTTGGTTCGTTGGTTCGTTGGTTCGTTGGTTCGTTGGTTCGTTGGTTCGTTGGTTCGTTGGTTCGTTGGTTCGTTGGTTCGTTGGTTCGTTGGTTCGTTTGTTTCTTTGTTTCTTTGTTTCTTTCTTTTTTGTTCGTTGGTTCGTTTGTTCGATTGTTCGATTGTTCGTTGGTTCGTTGGTTCGTTGGTTCGTTGGTTCGTCGCTTCGTTGGTTCTTTGGTTCGTTGGTTCGTTGGTTCGTTGGTTCGTTGGTTCGTTGGTTCGTTTGTTTCTTTGTTTCTTTCTTTCTTTGTTCGTTTGTTCGTTTGCTCGTTTGTTCGTTTGTTCGTTTGTTCGTTTGTTCGTTTGTTCGTTGGTTCGTTGGTTCGTTGGTTCGTTGGTTCGTTGGTTCGTTGTTTCGTTGGTTCGTTGGTTCGTTGGTTCGTTGGTTCGTTGGTTCGTTGGTTCGTTGTTTCGGTGGTTCGTTTGTTTCTTTGTTTATTTGTTTCTTTGTTCGTTGGTTCGTTTGTTCGTTTGTTCGTTTGTTCGTTTGTTCGTTTGGTCGTTTGTTTGTTTGTTCGTTGGTTCGTTGGTTCGTTGTTTCGTTGGTTCGTTGGTTCGTTGGTTCGTTGGTTCGTTGGTTCGTTGGTTCGTCGGTTCGTTGGTTGGTTGTTTCGTTGGTTCGTTGGTTCGTTGGTTCGTTGGTTCGTTTGTTTCTTTGTTTCTTTCTTTCTTTGTTCGTTTGTTCGTTTGCTCGTTTGTTCGTTTGTTCGTTTGTTCGTTTGTTCGTTTGTTCGTCGGTTCGTTGGTTCGTTGGTTCGTTGGTTCGTTGGTTCGTTGGTTCGTTGGTTCGTTGGTTCGTTGGTTCGTTTGTTTCTTTGTTTCTTTGTTTCTTTCTTTTTTGTTCGTTGGTTCGTTTGTTCGATTGTTTGATTGTTCGTTTGTTCGTTTGTTCGTTTGTTCGTTTGTTCGTTTGTTCGTTTGTTTGTTGGTTCGTTGGTTCGGTGGTTCGTTGGTTCGTTGGTTCGTTGGTTCGTTGTTTCGTTGTTTCGTTGGTTCGTTGGTTCGTTGGTTCGTTGTTTCGTTGGTTCGTTGGTTCGTTGGTTCGTTGTTTCGTTGGTTCGTTGGTTCGTTGGTTCGTTGGTTCGTTGGTTCGTTGGTTCGTTGGTTCGTTGGTTCGTTGGTTCGTTGTTTCGTTGGTTCGTTGGTTCGTTGGTTCGTTGGTTCGTTGGTTCGTTAGTTCGTTGGTTCGCTGGTTCGTTGGTTCGTTGGTTCGTTGGTTCGTTGGTTCGTTGGTTCGTTGGTTCGTTGGTTCGTTGGTTCGTTGGTTCGTTTGTTTCTTTGTTTCTTTCTTTCTTTGTTCGTTTGTTCGTTTGTTCGTTGGTTCGTTGGTTCGTTGGTTCGTTGGTTCGTTGGTTCGTTGGTTCGTTGGTTCGTTGGTTCGTTGTTTCGGTGGTTCGTTGGTACGATGGTTCGTTGGTTCGTTGGTTCGTTGGTTCGTTGGTTCGTTGGTTCGTTGGTTCGTTGGTTCGTTCGTTCGTTGGTTCGTTGGTTCGTTGGTTCGTTGGTTCGTTGGTTCGTTGGTTCGTTTGTTTCTTTGTTTCTTTGTTTCTTTCTTTTTTGTTCGTTGGTTCGTTTGTTCGATTGTTCGATTGTTCGTTTGTTCGTTTGTTCGTTTGTTTGTTGGTTCGTTGGTTCGTTGGTTCGTTGGTTCGTTGGTTCGTTGGTTCGTTGGTTCGTTGGTTCGTTGGTTCGTTGGTTCGTTGGTTCGTTGGTTCGTTGGTTCGTTGGTTCGTTGGTTCGTTGGTTCGTTTGTTTCTTTGTTTCTTTGTTTCTTTCTTTTTTGTTCGTTGGTTCGTTTGTTCGATTGTTCGATTGTTCGTTTGTTCGTTTGTTCGTTTGTTTGTTGGTTCGTTGGTTCGTTGGTTCGTTGGTTCGTTGGTTCGTTATTTCGTTGGTTCGTTGTTTCGTTGGTTCGTTGGTTCGTTGGTTCGTTGGTTCGTTGGTTCGTCGCTTCGTTGGTTCTTTGGTTCGTTGGTTCGTTGGTTCGTTGGTTCGTTGGTTCGTTGGTTCGTTTGTTTCTTTGTTTCTTTCTTTCTTTGTTCGTTTGTTCGTTTGCTCGTTTGTTCGTTTGTTCGTTTGTTCGTTTGTTCGTTTGTTCGTTGGTTCGTTGGTTCGTTGGTTCGTTGGTTCGTTGTTTCGTTGGTTCGTTGGTTCGTTGGTTCGTTGGTTCGTTGGTTCGTTGGTTCGTTGTTTCGGTGGTTCGTTTGTTTCTTTGTTTATTTGTTTCTTTGTTCGTTGGTTCGTTTGTTCGTTTGTTCGTTTGTTCGTTTGTTCGTTTGGTCGTTTGTTTGTTTGTTCGTTGGTTCGTTGGTTCGTTGTTTCGTTGGTTCGTTGGTTCGTTGGTTCGTTGGTTCGTTGGTTCGTTGGTTCGTCGGTTCGTTGGTTGGTTGTTTCGTTGGTTCGTTGGTTCGTTGGTTCGTTGGTTCGTTTGTTTCTTTGTTTCTTTCTTTCTTTGTTCGTTTGTTCGTTGGTTCGTTGGTTCGTTGGTTCGTTGGTTCGTTGGTTCGTTGGTTCGTTGGTTCGTTGGTTCGTTGGTTCGTTGGTTCGTTGGTTCGTTGGTTCGTTGGTTCGTTGGTTCGTTGGTTCGTTTGTTCGTTTGTTCGTTTGTTCGTTTGTTCGTTGGTTCGTTGGTTCGTTGGTTCGTTGGTTCGTTGGTTCGTTGGTTCGTTGGTTCGTTGGTTCGTTGGTTCGTTGGTTCGTTGATTCGTTGGTTCGTTGGTTCGTTGGTTCGTTGGTTCGTTGGTTCGTTGGTTCGTTGGTTCGTTGGTTCGTTGGTTCGTTGGTTCGTTGGTTCGTTGATTCGTTGGTTCGTTGGTTCGTTGGTTCGTTTGTTCGTTTGTTCGTTTGTTCGTTTGTTCGTTTGTTCGTTGGTTCGTTGGTTCGTTGGTTCGTTGTTTCGGTGGTTCGTTTGTTTCTTTGTTTCTTTGTTTCTTCGTTCGTTTGTTCGTTTGTTCGTTTGTTCGTTTGTTCATTTGTTCATTTGTTCGTTGTTTCGTTGCTTCGTTGGTTCGTTGGTTCGTTGGTTCGTTGGTTCGTTGGTTCGTTTGTTTCTTTGTTTCTTTCTTTCTTTGTTCGTTTGTTCGTTTGTTCGTTTGATCGTTTGTTCGTTGGTTCGTTGGTTCGTTGGTTCGTTGGTTCGTTGGTTCGTTGGTTCGTTGGTTCGTTTGTTCGTTTGTTCGTTTGTTCGTTGGTTCGTTGGTTCGTTGGTTCGTTGGTTCGTTTGTTCGTTGCTTCGTTGCTTCGTTGCTTCGTTGGTTCGTTGGTTCGTTGGTTCGTTGGTTCGTTGGTTCGTTTGTTTCTTTGTTTCTTTCTTTCTTTGTTCGTTTGTTCGTTTGTTCGTTTGTTCGTTTGATCGTTTGTTCGTTGGTTCGTTGGTTCGTTGGTTCGTTGGTTCGTTGGTTCGTTGGTTCGTTGGTTCGTTGGTTCGTTGGTTCGTTTGTTCGTTTGTTCGTTTGTTCGTTTGTTCGTTGGTTCGTTGGTTCGTTGGTTCGTTTGTTCGTTGCTTCGTTGCTTCGTTGCTTCGTTGGTTCGTTGGTTCGTTGGTTCGTTGGTTCGTTGGTTCGTTTGTTTCTTTGTTTCTTTCTTTCTTTGTTCGTTTGTTCGTTTGTTCATTTGTTCGTTTGTTCGTTTGTTCGTTTGATCGTTTGTTCGTTGGTTCGTTGGTTCGTTGGTTCGTTGGTTCGTTGGTTCGTTGGTTCGTTGGTTCGTTGGTTCGTTGGTTCGTTGGTTCGTTGGTTCGTTGGTTCGTTGGTTCGTTGGTTCGTTGGTTCGTTGGTTCGTTGGTTCGTTGGTTCGTTGGTTCGTTGGTTCGTTGGTTCGTTGGTTCGTTGGTTCGTTGGTTCGTTGGTTCGTTGGTTCGTTGGTTCGTTGGTTCGTTGGTTCGTTGGTTCGTTGGTTCGTTGGTTCGGTGGTTCGTTTGTTTCTTTGTTTCTTTTTTTCTTTGTTCGTTTGTTTGTTCGATTGTTCGTTTGTTCGTTTGTTCGTTTGTTCGTTGGTTCGTTGGTCCGTTGGTTCGTTGGTTCGTTTGTTTCTTTGTTTCTTTCTTTCTTTGTTCGTTTGTTCGTTTGTTCATTTGTTCGTTTGTTCGTTTGTTCGTTTGTTCGTTTGTTCGTTTGTTCGTTTGTTCGTTGGTTCGTTGGTTCGTTGGTTCGTTGGTTCGTTGGTTCGTTGGTTCGTTGGTTCGTTGGTTTGTTGGTTCGTTGGTTCGTTGGTTCGTTGGTTCGTTGGTTCGTTGGTTCGTTGGTTCGTTGGTTCGTTGGTTCGTTGGTTCGTTGGTTCGTTGGTTCGTTGGTTCGTTGGTTCGTTGGTTCGTTGGTTCGTTGGTTCGTTGGTTCGTTGGTTCGTTTGTTTCTTTGTTTCTTTCTTTCTTTGTTCGTTTGTTCGTTTGTTCATTTGTTCGTTTGTTCATTTGTTCGTTTGTTCGTTGGTTCGTTGGTTCGTTGGTTCGTTGGTTCGTTGGTTCGTTGGTTCGTTGGTTCGTTGGTTCGTTGGTTCGTTGGTTCGTTGGTTCGTTGATTCGTTGGTTCGTTGGTTCGTTGGTTCGTTGGTTCGTTGGTTCGTTGGTTCGTTGGTTCGTTGGTTCGTTGGTTCGTTGGTTCGTTGGTTCGTTGGTTCGTTGGTTCGTTGGTTCGTTGGTTCGTTGGTTCGTTGGTTCGTTGGTTCGTTGGTTCGTTGGTTCGTTGGATCGTTGGTTCGTTGGTTCGTTGGTTCGTTGGTTCGTTGGTTCGTTGGTTCGTTGGTTCGTTGATTCGTTGGTTCGTTGGTTCGTTGGTTCGTTGGTTCGTTGGTTCGTTGGTTCGTTGGTTCGTTGGTTCGTTGGTTCGTTGGTTCGTTGGTTCGTTGATTCGTTGGTTCGTTGGTTCGTTGGTTCGTTTGTTCGTTTGTTCGTTTGTTCGTTTGTTCGTTGGTTCGTTGGTTCGTTGGTTCGTTGTTTCGGTGGTTCGTTTGTTTCTTTGTTTCTTTGTTTCTTCGTTCGTTTGTTCGTTTGTTCGTTTGTTCGTTTGTTCATTTGTTCATTTGTTCGTTGTTTCGTTGCTTCGTTGGTTCGTTGGTTCGTTGGTTCGTTGGTTCGTTGGTTCGTTTGTTTCTTTGTTTCTTTCTTTCTTTGTTCGTTTGTTCGTTTGTTCGTTTGATCGTTTGTTCGTTGGTTCGTTGGTTCGTTGGTTCGTTGGTTCGTTGGTTCGTTGGTTCGTTTGTTCGTTTGTTCGTTTGTTCGTTGGTTCGTTGGTTCGTTGGTTCGTTGGTTCGTTTGTTCGTTGGTTCGTTGGTTCGTTGGTTCGTTGGTTCGTTGGTTCGTTGGTTCGTTGGTTCGTTGGTTCGTTGGTTCGTTGGTTCGTTGGTTCGTTGATTCGTTGGTTCGTTGGTTCGTTGGTTCGTTGGTTCGTTGGTTCGTTGGTTCGTTGGTTCGTTGGTTCGTTGGTTCGTTGGTTCGTTGGTTCGTTGGTTCGTTGGTTCGTTGGTTCGTTGGTTCGTTGGTTCGTTGGTTCGTTGGTTCGTTGGTTCGTTGGTTCGTTGGATCGTTGGTTCGTTGGTTCGTTGGTTCGTTGGTTCGTTGGTTCGTTGGTTCGTTGGTTCGTTGATTCGTTGGTTCGTTGGTTCGTTGGTTCGTTGGTTCGTTGGTTCGTTGGTTCGTTGGTTCGTTGGTTCGTTGATTCGTTGGTTCGTTGGTTCGTTGGTTCGTTTGTTCGTTTGTTCGTTTGTTCGTTTGTTCGTTGGTTCGTTGGTTCGTTGGTTCGTTGGTTCGGTGGTTCGTTTGTTTCTTTGTTTCTTTGTTTCTTCGTTCGTTTGTTCGTATGTTCGTTTGTTCGTTTGTTCATTTGTTCATTTGTTCGTTGTTTCGTTGCTTCGTTGGTTCGTTGGTTCGTTGGTTCGTTGGTTCGTTGGTTCGTTGGTTTGTTGGTTCGTTGGTTCGTTGGTTCGTTGGTTCGTTGGTTCGTTGGTTCGTTGGTTCGTTGGTTCGTTGGTTCGTTGGTTCGTTGGTTCGTTGGTTCGTTGGTTCGTTGGTTCGTTGGTTCGTTGGTTCGTTGGTTCGTTGGTTCGTTGGTTCGTTGGTTCGTTGGTTCGTTGGTTCGTTGGTTCGTTTGTTTCTTTGTTTCTTTCTTTCTTTGTTCGTTTGTTCGTTTGTTCATTTGTTCGTTTGTTCATTTGTTCGTTTGTTCGTTGGTTCGTTGGTTCGTTGGTTCGTTGGTTCGTTGGTTCGTTGGTTCGTTGGTTCGTTGGTTCGTTGGTTCGTTGGTTCGTTTGTTCGTTGGTTCGTTGGTTCGTTGGTTCGTTGGTTCGTTGGTTCGTTGGTTCGTTGGTTCGTTGGTTTGTTGGTTCGTTGGTTCGTTGGTTCGTTGGTTCGTTGGTTCGTTGGTTCGTTGGTTCGTTGGTTCGTTGGTTCGTTGGTTCGTTGGTTCGTTGGTTCGTTGGTTCGTTGGTTCGTTGGTTCGTTGGTTCGTTGGTTCGTTGGTTCGTTGGTTCGTTGGTTCGTTTGTTTCTTTGTTTCTTTCTTTCTTTGTTCGTTTGTTCGTTTGTTCATTTGTTCGTTTGTTCATTTGTTCGTTTGTTCGTTGGTTCGTTGGTTCGTTGGTTCGTTGGTTCGTTGGTTCGTTGGTTCGTTGGTTCGTTGGTTCGTTGGTTCGTTGGTTCGTTGGTTCGTTGATTCGTTGGTTCGTTGGTTCGTTGGTTCGTTGGTTCGTTGGTTCGTTGGTTCGTTGGTTCGTTGGTTCGTTGGTTCGTTGGTTCGTTGGTTCGTTGGTTCGTTGGTTCGTTGGTTCGTTGGTTCGTTGGTTCGTTGGTTCGTTGGTTCGTTGGTTCGTTGGTTCGTTGGATCGTTGGTTCGTTGGTTCGTTGGTTCGTTGGTTCGTTGGTTCGTTGGTTCGTTGGTTCGTTGATTCGTTGGTTCGTTGGTTCGTTGGTTCGTTGGTTCGTTGGTTCGTTGGTTCGTTGGTTCGTTGGTTCGTTGGTTCGTTGGTTCGTTGGTTCGTTGATTCGTTGGTTCGTTGGTTCGTTGGTTCGTTTGTTCGTTTGTTCGTTTGTTCGTTTGTTCGTTGGTTCGTTGGTTCGTTGGTTCGTTGTTTCGGTGGTTCGTTTGTTTCTTTGTTTCTTTGTTTCTTCGTTCGTTTGTTCGTTTGTTCGTTTGTTCGTTTGTTCATTTGTTCATTTGTTCGTTGTTTCGTTGCTTCGTTGGTTCGTTGGTTCGTTGGTTCGTTGGTTCGTTGGTTCGTTTGTTTCTTTGTTTCTTTCTTTCTTTGTTCGTTTGTTCGTTTGTTCGTTTGATCGTTTGTTCGTTGGTTCGTTGGTTCGTTGGTTCGTTGGTTCGTTGGTTCGTTGGTTCGTTTGTTCGTTTGTTCGTTTGTTCGTTGGTTCGTTGGTTCGTTGGTTCGTTGGTTCGTTTGTTCGTTGGTTCGTTGGTTCGTTGGTTCGTTGGTTCGTTGGTTCGTTGGTTCGTTCGTTGGTTCGTTGGTTCGTTGGTTCGTTGGTTCGTTGGTTCGTTGATTCGTTGGTTCGTTGGTTCGTTGGTTCGTTGGTTCGTTGGTTCGTTGGTTCGTTGGTTCGTTGGTTCGTTGGTTCGTTGGTTCGTTGGTTCGTTGGTTCGTTGGTTCGTTGGTTCGTTGGTTCGTTGGTTCGTTGGTTCGTTGGTTCGTTGGTTCGTTGGTTCGTTGGATCGTTGGTTCGTTGGTTCGTTGGTTCGTTGGTTCGTTGGTTCGTTGGTTCGTTGGTTCGTTGATTCGTTGTTCGTTGGTTCGTTGGTTCGTTGGTTCGTTGGTTCGTTGGTTCGTTGGTTCGTTGGTTCGTTGATTTCGTTGGTTCGTTGGTTCGTTGGTTCGTTTGTTCGTTTGTTCGTTTGTTCGTTTGTTCGTTGGTTCGTTGGTTCGTTGGTTCGTTGGTTCGGTGGTTCGTTTGTTCTTTGTTTCTTTGTTTCTTCGTTCGTTTGTTCGTATGTTCGTTTGTTCGTTTGTTCATTTGTTCATTTGTTCGTTGTTTCGTTGCTTCGTTGGTTCGTTGGTTCGTTGGTTCGTTGGTTCGTTGGTTCGTTGGTTTGTTGGTTCGTTGGTTGCGTTGGTTCGTTGGTTCGTTGGTTCGTTGGTTCGTTGGTTCGTTGGTTCGTTGGTTCGTTGGTTCGTTGTTCGTTGGTTCGTTGGTTCGTTGGTTCGTTGGTTCGTTGGTTCGTTGGTTCGTTGGTTCGTTGGTTCGTTGGTTCGTTGGTTCGTTGGTTCGTTGGTTCGTTGGTTCGTTGGTTCGTTTGTTTCTTTGTTTCTTTCTTTCTTTCTTTGTTTCGTTTGTTCGTTTGTTCATTTGTTCGTTTGTTCATTTGTTCGTTTGTTCGTTGGTTCGTTGGTTCGTTGGTTCGTTGGTTCGTTGGTTCGTTGGTTCGTTGGTTCGTTGGTTCGTTGGTTCGTTGGTTCGTTGGTTCGTTGATTCGTTGGTTCGTTGGTTCGTTGGTTCGTTGGTTCGTTGGTTCGTTGGTTCGTTGGTTCGTTGGTTCGTTGGTTCGTTGGTTCGTTGGTTCGTTGGTTCGTTGGTTCGTTGGTTCGTTGGTTCGTTGGTTCGTTGGTTCGTTGGTTCGTTGGTTCGTTGGTTCGTTGGTTCGTTGGTTCGTTGGATCGTTGGTTCGTTGGTTCGTTGGTTCGTTGGTTCGTTGGTTCGTTGGTTCGTTGGTTCGTTGATTCGTTGGTTCGTTGGTTCGTTGGTTCGTTGGTTCGTTGGTTCGTTGGTTCGTTGGTTCGTTGGTTAGTTGGTTCGTTGGTTCGTTGGTTCGTTGATTCGTTGGTTCGTTGGTTCGTTGGTTCGTTTGTTCGTTTGTTCGTTTGTTCGTTTGTTCGTTGGTTCGTTGGTTCGTTGGTTCGTTGTTTCGGTGGTTCGTTTGTTTCTTTGTTTCTTTGTTTCTTCGTTCGTTTGTTCGTTTGTTCGTTTGTTCGTTTGTTCATTTGTTCATTTGTTCGTTGTTTCGTTGCTTCGTTGGTTCGTTGGTTCGTTGGTTCGTTGGTTCGTTGGTTCGTTTGTTTCTTTGTTTCTTTCTTTCTTTGTTCGTTTGTTCGTTTGTTCGTTTGATCGTTTGTTCGTTGGTTCGTTGGTTCGTTGGTTCGTTGGTTCGTTGGTTCGTTGGTTCGTTTGTTCGTTTGTTCGTTTGTTCGTTGGTTCGTTGGTTCGTTGGTTCGTTGGTTCGTTTGTTCGTTGCTTCGTTGCTTCGTTGCTTCGTTGGTTCGTTGGTTCGTTGGTTCGTTGGTTCGTTGGTTCGTTTGTTTCTTTGTTTCTTTCTTTCTTTGTTCGTTTGTTCGTTTGTTCGTTTGTTCGTTTGATCGTTTGTTCGTTGGTTCGTTGGTTCGTTGGTTCGTTGGTTCGTTGGTTCGTTGGTTCGTTGGTTCGTTGGTTCGTTGGTTCGTTTGTTCGTTTGTTCGTTTGTTCGTTTGTTCGTTGGTTCGTTGGTTCGTTGGTTCGTTTGTTCGTTGCTTCGTTGCTTCGTTGCTTCGTTGGTTCGTTGGTTCGTTGGTTCGTTGGTTCGTTGGTTCGTTTGTTTCTTTGTTTCTTTCTTTCTTTGTTCGTTTGTTCGTTTGTTCATTTGTTCGTTTGTTCGTTTGTTCGTTTGATCGTTTGTTCGTTGGTTCGTTGGTTCGTTGGTTCGTTGGTTCGTTGGTTCGTTGGTTCGTTGGTTCGTTGGTTCGTTGGTTCGTTGGTTCGTTGGTTCGTTGGTTCGTTGGTTCGTTGGTTCGTTGGTTCGTTGGTTCGTTGGTTCGTTGGTTCGTTGGTTCGTTGGTTCGTTGGTTCGTTGGTTCGTTGGTTCGTTGGTTCGTTGGTTCGTTGGTTCGTTGGTTCGTTGGTTCGTTGGTTCGTTGGTTCGTTGGTTCGTTGGTTCGTTGGTTCGTTGGTTCGTTGGTTCGTGGTTCGGTGGTTCGTTTGTTTCTTTGTTTCTTTTTTTCTTTGTTCGTTTGTTTGTTCGATTGTTCGTTTGTTCGTTTGTTCGTTTGTTCGTTGGTTCGTTGGTCCGTTGGTTCGTTGGTTCGTTTGTTTCTTTGTTTCTTTCTTTCTTTGTTCGTTTGTTCGTTTGTTCATTTGTTCGTTTGTTTCGTTTGTTCGTTTGTTCGTTTGTTCGTTTGTTCGTTTGTTCGTTGGTTCGTTGGTTCGTTGGTTCGTTGGTTCGTTGGTTCGTTGGTTCGTTGGTTCGTTGGTTTGTTGGTTCGTTGGTTCGTTGGTTCGTTGGTTCGTTGGTTCGTTGGTTCGTTGGTTCGTTGGTTCGTTGGTTCGTTGGTTCGTTGGTTCGTTGGTTCGTTGGTTCGTTGGTTCGTTGGTTCGTTGGTTCGTTGGTTCGTTGGTTCGTTTGTTTCTTTGTTTCTTTCTTTCTTTGTTCGTTTGTTCGTTTGTTCATTTGTTCGTTTGTTCATTTGTTCGTTTGTTCGTTTGTTCGTTTGTTCGTTGGTTCGTTGGTTCGTTGGTTCGTTGGTTCGTTGGTTCGTTGGTTCGTTGGTTCGTTGGTTCGTTGGTCGTTGGTTAGTTGTTCGTTGGTTCGTTGGTTCGTTGGTTCGTTGGTTCCTTGGTTCGTTGGTTCGTTGTTTCGTTGGTTCGTTGGTTCGTTGGTTCGTTGGTTCGTTGGTTCGTTTGTTCGTTTGTTCGTTTGTTCGTTTGTTCGTTTGTTCGTTGGTTCGTTGGTTCGTTGGTTCGTTGGTTCGTTGGTTCGTTGGTTCGTTGGTTCGTTGGTTCGTTGGTTCGTTGGTTCGTTGGTTCGTTGGTTCGTTGGTTCGTTGGTTCGTTGGTTCGTTGGTTCGTTGGTTCGTTGGTTCGTTGGTTCGTTGGTTCGTTGGTTCGTTGGTTCGTTGTTTCGTTGGTTCGTTGGTTCGTTGGTTCGTTGGTTCGTCGATTCGTTGGTTCGTTGGTTCGTTTGTTTCTTTGTTTATTTCTTTCTTTGTTCGTTTGTTCATTTGTTCGTTTGTTCGTTTGTTCTTTGTTCGTTTGTTCGTTTGTTCGTTGGTTCGTTGGTTCGTTTGGTTCTTTGGTTCGTTTGTTCGCTTGTTCGTTTGTTCGTTGGTTCGTTGGTTCGTTGGTTCGTTGGTTCGTTGGTTCGTTGGTTCGTTGGTTCGTTGGTTCGTTGGTTCGTTGGTTCGTTGGTTCGTTGGTTCGTTGGTTCGTTGGTTCGTTGGTTCGTTGGTTCGTTGGTTCGTTGGTTCGTTGGTTCGTTGGTTCGTTGGTTCGTTGGTTCGTTGGTTCGTTGGTTCGTTGGTTCGTTGGTTCGTTGGTTCGTTGGTTCGTTGGTTCGTTGGTTCGTCGATTCGTTGGTTCGTTGGTCCGTTGGTTCTTTGGTTCGTTTGTTTCTTTGTTTCTTTCTTTCTTTGTTCGTTTGTTCGTTTGTTCATTTGTTCGTTTGTTCGTTTGTTCGTTTGTTCGTTTGTTCGTTTGTTCGTTTGTTCGTTTGTTCGTTGGTTCGTTGGTTCGTTGGTTCGTTGGTTCGTTGGTTCGTTGGTTCGTTGGTACGTTGGTTCGTCGATTCGTTGGTTCGTTGGTCCGTTGGTTCGTTGGTTCGTTTGTTTCTTTGTTTCTTTCTTTCTTTGTTCGTTTGTTCGTTTGTTCGTTTGTTCGTTTGTTCGTTTGTTCGTTTGTTCGTTTGTTCGTTGGTTCGTTGGTTCGTTGGTTCGTTGGTTCGTTGGTTCGTTGGTTCGTTGGTTCGTTGGTTCGTTGGTTCGTTTGTTTCTTTGTTTCTTTCTTTCTTTGTTCGTTTGTTCGTTTGTTCATTTGTTCGTTTGTTCGTTTGTTCGTTTGTTCGTTGGTTCGTTGGTTCGTTGGTTCGTTGGTTCGTTGGTTCGTTGGTTCGTTGGTTCGTGGGTTCGTTGGTTCGTTGGTTAGTTGGTTCGTTGGTTCGTTGGTTCGTTGGTTCGTTGGTTCCTTGGTTCGTTGGTTCGTTGTTTCGTTGGTTCGTTGGTTCGTTGGTTCGTTGGTTCGTTGGTTCGTTTGTTCGTTTGTTCGTTTGTTCGTTTGTTCGTTTGTTCGTTGGTTCGTTGGTTCGTTGGTTCGTTGGTTCGTTGGTTCGTTGGTTCGTTGGTTCGTTGGTTCGTTGGTTCGTTGGTTCGTTGTTTCGTTGGTTCGTTGGTTCGTTGGTTCGTTGGTTCGTTGGTTCGTTGGTTCGTTGGTTCGTTGGTTCGTTGGTTCGTTGGTTCGTTGGTTCGTTGGTTCGTTGTTTCGTTGGTTCGTTGGTTCGTTGGTTCGTTGGTTCGTCGATTCGTTGGTTCGTTGGTCCGTTGGTTCGTTGGTTCGTTTGTTTCTTTGTTTCTTTCTTTCTTTGTTCGTTTGTTCGTTTGTTCATTTGTTCGTTTGTTCGTTTGTTCGTTTGTTCGTTTGTTCGTTTGTTCGTTGGTTCGTTGGTTCGTTGGTTCGTTGGTTCGTTTGTTCGTTTGTTCGTTTGTTCGTTGGTTCGTTGGTTCGTTGGTTCGTTGGTTCGTTGGTTCGTTGGTTCGTTGGTTCGTTGGTTCGTTGGTTCGTTGGTTCGTTGGTTCGTTGGTTCGTTGGTTCGTTGGTTCGTTGGTTCGTTGGTTCGTTGGTTCGTTGGTTCGTTGGTTCGTCGATTCGTTGGTTCGTTGGTCCGTTGGTCCGTTGGTTCGTTTGTTCTTTGTTTCTTTCTTTCTTTGTTCGTTTGTTCGTTTGTTCATTTGTTCGTTTGTTCGTTTGTTCGTTTGTTCGTTTGTTCGTTTGTTCGTTTGTTCGTTTGTTCGTTGGTTCGTTGGTTCGTTGGTTCGTTGGTTCGTTGGTTCGTTGGTTCGTTGGTTCGTTGGTTCGTTGGTTCGTTGGTTCGTTGGTTCGTTGGTTCGTTGGTTCGTTGGTTCGTTGGTTCGTTGGTTCGTTGGTTCGTTGGTTCGTTGGTTCGTTTGTTTCTTTGTTTCTTTCTTTCTTTGTTCGTTTGTTCGTTTGTTCATTTGTTCGTTTGTTCGTTTGTTCGTTTGTTCGTTTGTTCGTTTGTTCGTTTGTTCGTTTGTTCGTTGGTTCGTTGGTTCGTTGGTTCGTTGGTTCGTTTGTTCGTTTGTTCGTTTGTTCGTTTGTTCGTTGGTTCGTTGGTTCGTTGGTTCGTTGGTTCGTTGGTTCGTTGGTTCGTTGGTTCGTTGGTTCGTTGGTTCGTTGGTTCGTTGGTTCGTTGGTTCGTTGGTTCGTTGGTTCGTTGGTTCGTTGGTTCGTTGGTTCGTTGGTTCGTTGGTTCGTTGGTTCGTTGGTTCGTTGGTTCGTTGGTTCGTTGGTTCGTTGGTTCGTTGGTTCGTTGGTTCGTTGGTTCGTTGGTTCGTTGGTTCGTCGATTCGTTGGTTCGTTGGTCCGTTGGTTCGTTGGTTCGTTTTGTTTCTTTGTTTCTTTCTTTCTTTGTTCGTTTGTTCGTTTGTTCATTTGTTCGTTTGTTCGTTTGTTCGTTTGTTCGTTTGTTCGTTTGTTCGTTTGTTCGTTTGTTCGTTGGTTCGTTGGTTCGTTGGTTCGTTGGTTCGTTGGTTCGTTGGTTCGTTGGTACGTTGGTTCGTCGATTCGTTGGTTCGTTGGTCCGTTGGTTCGTTGGTTCGTTTGTTTCTTTGTTTCTTTCTTTTTGTTCGTTTGTTCGTTTGTTCGTTTGTTCGTTTGTTCGTTTGTTCGTTTGTTCGTTTGTTCGTTGGTTCGTTGGTTCGTTGGTTCGTTGGTTCGTTGGTTCGTTGGTTCGTTGGTTCGTTGGTTCGTTGGTTCGTTGGTTCGTTTGTTTCTTTGTTTCTTTCTTTCTTTGTTCGTTTGTTCGTTTGTTCATTTGTTCGTTTGTTCGTTTGTTCGTTTGTTCGTTGGTTCGTAGGTTCGTTGGTTCGTTGGTTCGTTGGTTCGTTGGTTCGTTGGTTCGTTGGTTCGTTGGTTCGTTGGTTAGTTGGTTCGTTGGTTCGTTGGTTCGTTGGTTCGTTGGTTCCTTGGTTCGTTGGTTCGTTGTTTCGTTGGTTTCGTTGGTTCGTTGGTTCGTTGGTTCGTTGGTTCGTTTGTTCGTTTGTTCGTTTGTTCGTTTGTTCGTTTGTTCGTTGGTTCGTTGGTTCGTTGGTTCGTTGGTTCGTTGGTTCGTTGGTTCGTTGGTTCGTTGGTTCGTTGGTTCGTTGGTTCGTTGGTTCGTTGGTTCGTTGGTTCGTTGGTTCGTTGGTTCGTTGGTTCGTTGGTTCGTTGGTTCGTTGGTTCGTTGGTTCGTTGGTTCGTTGGTTCGTTGGTTCGTTGGTTCGTTGTTTCGTTGGTTCGTTGGTTCGTTGGTTCGTTGGTTCGTCGATTCGTTGGTTCGTTGGTCCGTTGGTTCGTTGGTTCGTTTGTTTCTTTGTTTCTTTCTTTCTTTGTTCGTTTGTTCGTTTGTTCATTTGTTCGTTTGTTCGTTTGTTCGTTTGTTCGTTTGTTCGTTTGTTCGTTGGTTCGTTGGTTCGTTGGTTCGTTGGTTCGTTTGTTCGTTTGTTCGTTTGTTCGTTGGTTCGTTGGTTCGTTGGTTCGTTGGTTCGTTGGTTCGTTGGTTCGTTGGTTCGTTGGTTCGTTGGTTCGTTGGTTCGTTGGTTCGTTGGTTCGTTGGTTCGTTGGTTCGTTGGTTCGTTGGTTCGTTGGTTCGTTGGTTCGTCGATTCGTTGGTTCGTTGGTCCGTTGGTCCGTTGGTTCGTTTGTTTCATTGTTTCTTTCTTTCTTTGTTCGTTTGTTCGTTTGTTCATTTGTTCGTTTGTTCGTTTGTTCGTTTGTTCGTTTGTTCGTTTGTTCGTTGTTCGTTGGTTCGTTGGTTCGTTGGTTCGTTGGTTCGTTGGTTCGTTGGTTCGTTGGTTCGTTGGTTCGTTGGTTCGTTGGTTCGTTGGTTCGTTGGTTCGTTGGTTCGTTGGTTCGTTGGTTCGTTGGTTCGTTGGTTCGTTGGTTCGTTGGTTCGTTGGTTCGTTGGTTCGTTTGTTTCTTTGTTTCTTTCTTTCTTTGTTCGTTTGTTCGTTTGTTCATTTGTTCGTTTGTTCGTTTGTTCGTTTGTTCGTTTGTTCGTTTGTTTCGTTTGTTCGTTTGTTCGTTGGTTCGTTGGTTCGTTGGTTCGTTGGTTCGTTTGTTCGTTTGTTCGTTTGTTCGTTTGTTCGTTGGTTCGTTGGTTCGTTGGTTCGTTGGTTCGTTGGTTCGTTGGTTCGTTGGTTCGTTGGTTCGTTGGTTCGTTGGTTCGTTGGTTCGTTGGTTCGTTGGTTCGTTGGTTCGTTGGTTCGTTGGTTCGTTGGTTCGTTGGTTCGTTGGTTCGTTGGTTCGTTGGTTCGTTGGTTCGTTGGTTCGTTGGTTCGTTGGTTCGTTGGTTCGTTGGTTCGTTGGTTCGTCGATTCGTTGGTTCGTTGGTCCGTTGGTTCGTTGGTTCGTTTGTTTCTTTGTTTCTTTCTTTCTTTGTTCGTTTGTTCGTTTGTTCATTTGTTCGTTTGTTCGTTTGTTCGTTTGTTCGTTTGTTCGTTTGTTCGTTTGTTCGTTTGTTCGTTGGTTCGTTGGTTCGTTGGTTCGTTGGTTCGTTGGTTCGTCGATTCGTTGGTTCGTTGGTCCGTTGGTTCGTTGGTTCGTTTGTTTCTTTGTTTCTTTCTGTCTTTGTTCGTTTGTTCGTTTGTTCGTTTGTTCGTTTGTTCGTTTGTTCGTTTGTTCGTTTGTTCGTTGGTTCGTTGGTTCGTTGGTTCGTTGGTTCGTTGGTTCGTTGGTTCGTTTGTTCTTTGTTTCTTTCTTTCTTTGTTCGTTTGTTCGTTTGTTCATTTGTTCGTTTGTTCGTTTGTTCGTTTGTTCGTTGGTTCGTTGGTTCGTTGGTTCGTTGGTTCGTTGGTTCGTTGGTTCGTTGGTTCGTTGGTTCGTTGGTTCGTTGGTTAGTTGGTTCGTTGGTTCGTTGGTTCGTTGGTTCGTTGGTTCCTTGGTTCGTTGGTTCGTTGTTTCGTTGGTTCGTTGGTTCGTTGGTTCGTTGGTTCGTTGGTTCGTTTGTTCGTTTGTTCGTTTGTTCGTTTGTTCGTTTGTTCGTTGGTTCGTTGGTTCGTTGGTTCGTTGGTTCGTTGGTTCGTTGTTTCGTTGGTTCGTTGGTTCGTTGGTTCGTTGGTTCGTTGGTTCGTTGGTTCGTCGATTCGTTGGTTCGTTGGTCCGTTGGTTCGTTGGTTCGTTTGTTTCTTTGTTTCTTTCTTTCTTTGTTCGTTTGTTCGTTTGTTCATTTGTTCGTTTGTTCGTTTGTTCGTTTGTTCGTTTGTTCGTTTGTTCGTTTGTTCGTTTGTTCGTTGGTTCGTTGGTTCGTTGGTTCGTTGGTTCGTTGGTTCGTCGATTCGTTGGTTCGTTGGTCCGTTGGTTCGTTGGTTCGTTTGTTTCTTTGTTTCTTTCTGTCTTTGTTCGTTTGTTCGTTTGTTCGTTTGTTCGTTTGTTCGTTTGTTCGTTTGTTCGTTTGTTCGTTTGTTCGTTGGTTCGTTGGTTCGTTGGTTCGTTGGTTCGTTGGTTCGTTGGTTCGTTGGTTCGTTGGTTCGTTGGTTCGTTGGTTCGTTTGTTTCTTTGTTTCTTTCTTTCTTTGTTCGTTTGTTCGTTTGTTCATTTGTTCGTTTGTTCGTTGTTCGTTTGTTCGTTGGTTCGTTGGTTCGTTGGTTCGTTGGTTCGTTGGTTCGTTGGTTCGTTGGTTCGTTGGTTCGTTGTTCGTTGTTAGTTGGTTCGTTGGTTCGTTGGTTCGTTGGTTCGTTGGTTCCTTGGTTCGTTGGTTCGTTGTTTCGTTGGTTCGTTGGTTCGTTGGTTCGTTGGTTCGTTGGTTCGTTTGTTCGTTTGTTCGTTTGTTCGTTTGTTCGTTTGTTCGTTGGTTCGTTGGTTCGTTGGTTCGTTGGTTCGTTGGTTCGTTGTTTCGTTGGTTCGTTGGTTCGTTGGTTCGTTGGTTCGTTGGTTCGTTGGTTCGTTGGTTCGTTGGTTCGTTGGTTCGTTGGTTCGTTGGTTCGTTGGTTCGTTGGTTCGTTGGTTCGTTGTTCGTTGGTTCGATGGTTCGTTGTTTCGTTGGTTCGTTGGTTCGTTGGTTCGTTGGTTCGTCGATTCGTTGGTTCGTTGGTCCGTTGGTTCGTTGGTTCGTTTGTTTCTTTGTTTCTTTCTTTCTTTGTTCGTTTGTTCGTTTGTTCATTTGTTCGTTTGTTCGTTTGTTCGTTTGTTCGTTTGTTCGTTTGTTCGTTGGTTCGTTGGTTCGTTGGTTCGTTGGTTCGTTTGTTCGTTTGTTCGTTTGTTCGTTGGTTCGTTGGTTCGTTGGTTCGTTGGTTCGTTGGTTCGTTGGTTCGTTGGTTCGTTGGTTCGTTGGTTCGTTGGTTCGTTGGTTCGTTGGTTCGTTGGTTCGTTGGTTCGTTGGTTCGTTGGTTCGTTGGTTCGTTGGTTCGTTGGTTCGTCGATTCGTTGGTTCGTTGGTCCGTTGGTCCGTTGGTTCGTTTGTTTCTTTGTTTCTTTCTTTCTTTGTTCGTTTGTTCGTTTGTTCATTTGTTCGTTTGTTCGTTTGTTCGTTTGTTCGTTTGTTCGTTTGTTCGTTTGTTCGTTTGTTCGTTGGTTCGTGGTTCGTTGGTTCGTTGGTTCGTTGGTTCGTTGGTTCGTTGGTTCGTTGGTTCGTTGGTTCGTTGGTTCGTTGGTTCGTTGGTTCGTTGGTTCGTTGGTTCGTTGGTTCGTTGGTTCGTTGGTTCGTTGGTTCGTTGGTTCGTTGGTTCGTTGGTTCGTTGGTTCGTTTGTTTCTTTGTTTCTTTCTTTCTTTGTTCGTTTGTTCGTTTGTTCATTTGTTCGTTTGTTCGTTTGTTCGTTTGTTCGTTTGTTCGTTTGTTCGTTTGTTCGTTTGTTCGTTGGTTCGTTGGTTCGTTGGTTCGTTGGTTCGTTTGTTCGTTTGTTCGTTTGTTCGTTTGTTCGTTGGTTCGTTGGTTCGTTGGTTCGTTGGTTCGTTGGTTCGTTGATTCGTTGGTTCGTTGGTTCGTTGGTTCGTTGGTTCGTTGGTTCGTTGGTTCGTTGGTTCGTTGGTTCGTTGGTTCGTTGGTTCGTTGGTTCGTTGGTTCGTTGGTTCGTTGGTTCGTTGGTTCGTTGGTTCGTTGGTTCGTTGGTTCGTTGGTTCGTTGGTTCGTTGGTTCGTCGATTCGTTGGTTCGTTGGTCCGTTGGTTCGTTGGTTCGTTTGTTTCTTTGTTTCTTTCTTTCTTTGTTCGTTTGTTCGTTTGTTCATTTGTTCGTTTGTTCGTTTGTTCGTTTGTTCGTTT
>NW_027486710.1:0-20612 GCF_050908995.1 Andrena cerasifolii | reverse complement strand
AAAAATTTAAACAATTTTTTAAAAAAAATTTAAAAAAAAAATTAAAATTTAAAAAAAAAATTATAAGAAAATTAAAAAAAAATTTAAAAATTTGAAAAAATTAAAAAAATTAAAATAAAAGAAAAATAAAAATTAAAAAAACATTTTTTTAAATAAAAAATTATAATTTAAAAAAAAATAAAAAAATTTTAAATTTAAAAAAAAATAAAAGTAAAGAAAATTAAAAAAAATTAAAAATTAAAGAGGTGAAAAATTAAAAAAAAATTTTAAATTTTTTTTTTAATTTAAAAAAAAATATAAAAAAATTTAAAATACAAAAAAAAATTTTTTAATAAAAAAAATATACAAAAAATTAAAAGAAAAATAAAAAATAAACAAAAATAAACAAATAAAAATTTAAAAAAAATAAACAAAATTTTTAAAAAAATTTTAAAAAAATTTTTAAAAAAATGAAAAAAAAATAAAAAATATAGAAATTTTTTTTAAAAAAAAGAAAAAAATTTTTATAAGAAATAAAAAAAATTTTAAAAAAATTTGTTAAAAAATTAAAACAATTTTTTTAAAAAAAATTTTAAAAAATTTTAAAAAAATTATAAGAAAATTAAAAAAAATTTTAAAATTTAAAAAAAAATAAAGAAATTTAAAAATGATGGTTTTATTAAGTGAGATACTCGTCGATATGGTTATTGTAATGTATTTGCCTTTGTTATTTACACGACATAAGAAAGGTCCTTGCTATACAAAGGTATATAACGCACTAATCTAAGGTTTAGCTCGTGGTAGTTTCGTCGCTACCGCTCGTCATGAAAGACACGGTTGATACCTAGATGGGTAAGTGTACTTGCCCATTTCTAACACTCCCCCATATCATTGTGTCTGTAATAACTCTAATTCATATTCATTAATTGAACACATATTTCGTGTTTACATCTAGATAACGCTTTTGTTAGTATATCAGCTAGCATTAAGTTTGTACTTAGGTATTTTACGTCTATAATGCCTGTTTCCTGCGCGTCTCGGGAAAAATGATACCTAATGTCTATATGTTTACTGCGTGAATGGTGCACGCTGTTCTTAGATAACTGTATCGCACTTTGATTATCACAGTATATTTCCGTCGCATTTTCTATTAGGTTAGTGATTTTCATATGTTTTAACAATTTTCTTACATAGTCTACTTCGTTCGCGGCTTGCGAAAGAGCCATGTACTCTGCCTCCATGGTAGAGAGCGCGACGGACTTTTGTTTCTTACTACACCAGCTGATCGGACCGCCCGCTATACATAAAAGGAATCCAGTATATGACTTCCTATCGCTTGTGTCGCTTGCCCAATCGGCATCTACATATGCCATAAAGTTATTTTGCTCAGTGTTGTACTTTATGCTATATTCTATTGTCCCTTTTAGATACTTTAGTACTCGCTTCGCCATCTTCCAATGAGTTGAGGACGGATTTTCACAGAACCGGCTCAGTAAATTGGTTGTAAAAGCTATGTCGGGCCTCGTGGCGTTTGCCAGATAATTTAAACTGCCTACTAGTTCCCTATATGGCTTATCTAACTTTTCGTTAACGTTATCTTTGGTTTCCGACAGTAACTGTAGAACATTTAGATTTTTTTCTATGGGCGTATTCATGGGATTACAGTCTTCCATGTGGAACCTTTTTAAGAGATCTTTTATATATTTCTTTTGCTTTATTGTAATGCTGCCTATATCCCCTTCTCTTTCTATGTGTATTCCCAAGATGTCTCTAACATTTCCTAAATCCTTCATTTTAAATTTTTGTTTTAATATTTCTTTTAACTTAATTACATTTTCTAATTTCGCGGACGCTATTAACAGATCGTCGACATATACTACTATTATTGTATCTTGGCCCGTTGTCGGCTCGGTATATACACAAGGATTCTGGGGTGTTCTTTTAAAGTTAATGCTAGTTAAGTAATTATCTAATTTGCGATACCACTCGCGTCCGGCCTGTTTCAGGCCGTATAGAGGTTTATTCAACTTACATACTCTCTCTTCCGCACCCGGTTTGACAAACTGTTCAGGCTGCTCCATATATAACTCGTCTCGCAAATCGCCTTGTACATACGCAGTTATGACATCCATTTGATGGATATGCATTCCTCTTATGGCGCTGACTCCTAACAGCGTACGGATGTTCTCCAAACGTGCCACTGGTGCGAAAACCTCATTGAAATCTATCCCTTCGCGTTGTTGGTCGCCTCTAGCCACTAGTCTGGCTTTGTATTTTTGGATGGAGCCATCCTGATGCTCCTTGACCTTAAACACCCATTTATTCTTTATTACTTTTTTATTCTTGGGTCTACTCACCAAGATCCATGTGTTGTTTTCCATCAAAGTGTCATATTCTTCTTTCATTGCGTGTAGTCATGCGTCTTGGTTTGGATCTTCCATCGCCTGACGTACAGTTGTTGGTGCTTGTTGAGTTTGTTTGGTTTGGTATAATTTTCGTGGTCTGCCTGGCTTTCCCGTCTTCTCCAGTTTGGGACGACCCGGTCCTCGGCTGGTTTTCGGAGTGTCATTGCTGATTGGTGGTTCTTCTGCTGGTTCTTCTTTTTGAGAGAGGTCTTCGCTGACATCTTCCTCTGATGAACTGTCCTCTGCTGAACTCTCTGCGTCTGTTGTTTTTGGGACTGGTTTTTTTATTTGTGCTTCTAGTAGGCTTGGTTCGTCTTTGCATGTGCTTGTCCCTTGGTCTTCTATAAAACGAACGTCTCTTCTTTTAAAGACTTTTTTTGTTCCTCTTTCCCACAAGCGGTATGCTTTGGCCTCTTCTGAATATCCGACTAGGACGTATTCTTTTCCTTTGGGCTCGAATTTATTTCTTTTGCGTCCCTTCTCTAGGGCTATGACTCGGCTTCCAAATTTTCTTAGAAAACCTACGTATGGTTTCTCGCCGGTCCAAACTTCATGCGGCGTGGTTTCTTGATTTGCTGTCGTTGGACATCTATTTCTTATATATGCCGCTGTTCCAATTGCCTCGGCCCATAAGGTGATTGGTAGTTCTGCTTGCATAAGCAAACATCTGGCCATTTCTACTAGAGTACGATTTAGCCTTTCGGACACTCCATTCTGTTGGGGCGTGTATTCTACAGTTAGTTCCCTTGTTATGCCTTCCTTTTTCAAAAATTCACTAAATGCGTGCGATAGATATTCAGTACCGTTGTCGGTCCTCAATTTCTTAATTCTGTGGCCTGTTGAGTTTTCTACACGAGCCTTATATTCTTTGAACGCATCCAGTACATCAGATCGGTTCTTTAATGGTATGACCTGAACGTGACGACTTTTGTCATCTATGAAGGTCACAAAGTATTTGGCTCCCCCTAAAGATGCTTTACTAAATGGACCACATATATCACTGTGCACTAACCCTAGTACTTCCTTTTCTCTTCGCACAGACGATTTAAAGGGCAACTGGTGTATTTTTGCTTTTTCGCATATTTCACATATAGGATTGGAAATGTCAATTTTGTCCTTTATTCCAATCACCATTTCCTTGTTTTTTAATTTTCGTACGTCGCTGTAATTTAAGTGCCCCAATCTTTGGTGCCATTTGGTTATTGCACTGTTTTGTTCCGTTTGTATCATGGCACTATGTTTTGCACTTTCTTCCACTACATACAGACCATTTTGTTCCTTCGCAATCATTGCCAGTGACCCGTCTGGACGCGTTATTTTAGCACTGTCTTTGTAAAAGGTCACCCTGTACCCATTTTTGGTTATTTTGGACACTGACATCAAATTGTTCTTGAAGCTGGGTACGAACATGGCCTCTTTTAATTTAATGTTGTTTTTGTTTTTATTTGCGATGTTGATTTTTAGTTCAATTTGTCCTTTTCCCATCGAGTTTACACTCTCTTCGGTGGCTGTGTATATTTGGCTGTGATGATCATGAATGTCTGTGAATTTGTTTTTATCATTACTCATATGTGTGGTCGCTCCACTATCTAGATACCAAGTGGTGGATTTTGTGCAATAGTTGTTAAACGCTGAGGCTGTCCATGCGTCGCTCCGACCTTGTGTTGAATTGTCCATCTTCGTACGACAATCCCTTGCACGGTGTCCATACTTTTTGCATATGTTGCAGTTTCCATTAAATTTATTTTGCTTTTCCTTATCCTTTTTGTTTTTGTTATATTTTTTTGTTACTAAGGCATTGTTACTGTTGGTTTCTTCCTCTGCTTTGTTGCTGGTTTCTCCTTTCCTCGCTTCCTCTTCTATCAACTTTAACTTTAGGCTTTCGAGGTTAGGTAACTCGTCACGTGACTCGATGGCAACCGCGAAATTTTCGTACTCTGTTGGCAAGGAGCTCAGCAACATTATCGACGCTAGTTCGTCTGGAATCTTTATCCCCACTCCTTCCAACTGTTCGACTTTAAATTGGAAGTCGTTAATGTATTGCGTCATAGTTTGCTGAGGTTCCTTTTTCAGCCTGTGTAATTGCTTATAAAGAGCGGCTTTTCGCACTGGACCTCTGGACTCATGTACGCTCTTTAGTTTTTCCCAAGCTTCATGCGAAGTTTCGGCCCTTTTCACGTGGTTTAACTGATTGTTCTCCACGCTTAATAGGATCAACGCCAATGCCTTTTCATCTTTCTTCGACCATTCGAGTGCGTTTTCTTTGGTCTGTGCTTCTTTTCCGTTTGTATATGACCACAGCTCGTTGAATATCAGAAGACTTCTTACTTGGATTTTCCAGGATTCATAGTTCTTCTCGCCAAGCTTCTGGATATGATTTGGGTTCAACGTGGCCATGTTGTTCTTTGTTTGGATAAACTTTTGTTTCCTTGTTTTCACTTTCACCTTACTTATTTTTAATTACGCGCAGTGGAAGCGTGCTGGGCCCATAACCTGATGGTTTTATTAAGTGAGATACTCGTCGATATGGTTATTGTAATGTATTTGCCTTTGTTATTTACACGACATAAGAAAGGTCCTTGCTATACAAAGGTATATAACGCACTAATCTAAGGTTTAGCTCGTGGTAGTTTCGTCGCTACCGCTCGTCATGAAAGACACGGTTGATACCTAGATGGGTAAGTGTACTTGCCCATTTCTAACAAAAAAAAATAAGAAAAAAATTTTAAAAAATTTTAAAAAAATAAATAAAAAAATAAAAAATTAAAAAAAATTTTTTTTAAAAATTTAAAAAAATTTAAAAAATTAAAAAAATTTAAAAAAAAAATAAGAAAAAAATTTTAAAAACATAAATAAAAATTTTTTAAAAAAATTGTTAAAAAATTAAAGATTTTTTGTAAAAAATTAAAAAATATAAACAAAATTTTTAAAAAAATTTAAAAAAAAATTTAACAAAATGAAAAAATTTAAAAAAAATGAAAAAATTAAAAAATATAGAAAAAAAAATTAAATAAAAAAATTAAAAAAAAAAATTTTAAAAATTGAAAAAAATTTAAAAAAATGAAAATTTAAAAAATATAGAAATTTTTTTTAAAAATAAAAAAAATTAAAAACAAAATAAAAAAAATTAAAAAAAAATTTGTTAAAAAATTAAAACAAATTTTTTTAAAAAATTTTTTAAAAATTAAAAAAATTATAAAAAAATTAAAAAAATTTTATAAATTTAAAAAAAATAAAAAAATTCTAAAAAAATATAAGAAAAAATTTTTTAAAAAAATTAAACAAATTTTAAAAAAAAATTAAAAAACAAATAAAAAAAATAAAAAATTAAAAAAATCAAAAAAATTTAAAAAAAAATTTAAAAAATTAAAAAAAAATTAAAAAAAATAAGAAAAAAATTTAAAAACATAAATAAAAAAAATAAAAAAAATTGTTACAAAATTAAAAAATATAGAAAAAAATTAAAATAAAAATTGAAAAAATAAAAAAAAATTTTAAAAAATTTTGTTAAAAAATTAAAACAAATTTTAAAAAAAAAAATTTTAAAAAATTTTAAAAAATAAAAAAATTATAAGAAAATTAAAAAAATTTAAATTAAAAAAAAATAAAAAAAAATTAAAAAAAAATTTGTTAAAAAATTAAAACAAATTTTTTAAAAAAAATTAAAAAAAAAATTTAAAATTTAAAAAAAAAATTATAAGAAAATTAAAAAAAAAATAAAAAAAAATTGTTAAAAAATTAAAACAAATTTTTTAAAAAAATTTTAAAAAAATTTTAAAAAAATTTTAAAAATTTTAAAAAAATTTAAAAATTTTAAAGAAAATTTTAAAAATTTTAAAGAAAATTTTAAAAATTTAAAAAAAAAATTTAAAAATTTAAAAAAATAAAAAATTTAAAAAAAATGAAAAAGTTAAAAAATATAGAAAATTTTTTTTAAAAAAAAATAAAAAAAAATTTAAAAAAAATAAAAAATAATTTTTAAAAAATTTGTTAACAAATTAAAACAAACTTTTTTAAAAAAATTTAAAAAATTTAAAAAAAATAAGAACAAAATTTTAAAGACATAAATAAAAAATTTAAAAAAAATTGTTAAAAAATTAAAGATTTTTGTAAAAAATTAAAAAAAATAAACAAAATTTTAAAAAAATTTAACAAAATGAAAAAATTTAAAAAAAATAAAAAAAATTAAAAAATATAGAAAAAAATTAAAAAAAATTTAAAAAAAAAATAAAAAAATTTTGTTAAAAAATTTAAACAAATTTAAAAAAAAATTAAAAAAAAAATTATAAGAAAATTAAAAAAAAATTTAAAAATTTGAAAAAATTTTAAAAAATTAAAATAAAAGAAAAATAAAAATTAAAAAAACATTTTTTGAAATAAAAAATTATAATAAAATTATAATTTAAAAAAAAATTTTTTTTTTAAATTTTGTTAAAAAATTAAAACAAATTTTTTTAAAAAATATTTTAAAAAATTTAAAAAAATTTTAAAAAATAAAAAAATTATAAGAAAATTAAAAAAAATTTTAAAATTTAAAAAAAAATAAAAAAATTTAAAAAAAAATAAGAAAAAATTAAAAAAAATTAAAAAAAAAACAAAAATTTAAAAAAAAATGAGAACAAAATTTTAAAGACATAAATAAAATTTTTTTAAAAAATTGTTAAAAAATTAAAGATTTTTTGTAAAAAATTAAAAAAAATAAACAAAATTTTTAAAAAAATTTAAAAAAAATTTAACACAATGAAAAAATTTTAAAAAAAATGAAAAAAATTAAAAAATATAGAAAAAAATTAAAAAACAAATTTAAAAAAAAAATAAAAAAAATTTTGTTAAAAAATTTAAACAAATTTTTTAAAAAAAATTTAAAAAAAATTTAAAATTTAAAAAAAAAATTATAAGAAAATTAAAAAAAATTTTAAAAATTTGAAAAAATTAAAAAAATTAAAATAAAAGAAAAATTAAAATTAAAAACACATTTTTTTAAATAAAAAATTATAATTTAAAAAAAAAATAAAAAAAATTTAAATTTAAAAAAAATAAAAGTTAAGAAAATTAAAAAAAATTAAAAATTAAAGAGGTGAAAAATTAAAAAAAAATTTAAAATTTTTTTTTAATTTAAAAAAAATATAAAAAAATTTAAAATACAAAAAAAAAATTTTTTAATAAAAAAAATATACAAAAAATTAAAAGAAAAATAAAAAATAAACAAAAATAAACAAATAAAAATTTTAAAAAAATAAACAAAATTTTTAAAAAAATTTAAAAAAATTTAAAAAAAATGAAAAAAAAATTAAAAAATATAGAAAATTTTTTTTAAAAAAAAATAAAAAAAAATTAAAAAAAATAAAAATTAATTTTTAAAAAATTTGTTAACAAATTAAAACAAATTTTTTTAAAAAAATTTAAAAAATTTAAAAAAAATAAGAACAAAATTTTAAAGACATAAATAAAAATTTTAAAAAATTGTTAAAAAATTAAAGATTTTTTGTAAAAAATTAAAAAAAATAAACAAAATTTTAAAAAAAATTTAAAAAAAATGAAAAAAATTAAAAAATATAGAAAAAAATTAAAAAAAAATTTAAAAAAAAAATAAAAAAATTTTGTTAAAAAATTTAAAAAAATTAAAAAAAAAATTTAAAATTTAAAAAAAAAATTATAAGAAAATTAAAAAAAAATTTAAAAATTTGAAAAAATTTAAAAAAATTAAAATAAAAGAAAAATAAAAATTAAAAAAACATTTTTTGAAATAAAAAATTATAATTTAAAAAAAAAAAAAATTTTTTTTAAATTTTGTTAAAAAATTAAAACAAATTTTTATAAAAAATATTTTAAAAAATTTTAAAAAAATTTTAAAAAATAAAAAAATTATAAGAAAATTAAAAAAAAAATTTAAAATTTAAAAAAAAATAAAAAAATTTAAAAAAAATAAGAAAAAATTTAAAAAAAATTAAAAAAAAACAAAAAATTTTTAAAAAAATTTAAAAAATTAAAGAAATTTTTAAAAAAAATAAGAACAAAATTTTAAAGACATAAATAAATTTTTTTTTAAAAATTGTTAAAAAATTAAAGATTTTTTGTAAAAAATTAAAAAAAATAAACAAAATTTTTAAAAAAATTTAAAAAAAATTTAAAATTTAAAAAAAAAATTATAAGAAAATTAAAAAAAATTTTAAAAATTTGAAAAAATTAAAAAAATTAAAATAAAAGAAAAATAAAAATTAAAAAAACATTTTTTGAAATAAAAAATTATAATTTAAAAAAAAAAAAATTTTTTTAAATTTTGTTAAAAAATTAAAACAAATTTTTTTAAAAAATATTTTAAAAAATTTTAAAAAAATTTTAAAAAATAAAAAAATTATAAGAAAATTAAAAAAAAATTAAATTTAAAAAAATTAAAAAATGTAGAAAAATACAAAAACATAAATAATATTTTTTCAAAAGAAATTGTTAAAAAATTAAAACAAAATTTTAAAAAAATTTGTTAAAAAATTAAAACAATTTTTTTAAAAAAAAATTAAAAAAAAAATTTTTTTAATTTTTAAAAATAAAAAAATTATAAGAAAATTAAAAAAAAATAAAAATTACAAAAATTTTTTTTTTAAAAACTTAAAAAAAATTTAAAAATATTAAAAAAATTAATAAAAAAATAAAAAATTAAAAAAAATTAAAATAAAAATATATATATACAAAAAAAAATTTAATAAAAAAATATACAAAAATTTAGAAGAAAAATAAAAAAATAAACAAATAAAAATTTTAAAAAATAAAAAAAAATTTCAAAAAGTTTTTTAAAAAATTTTTAAAAAATTTAAAAAATGAAAAAAAAGTTTTTTAAAAATTAATAAAAAAAAATTTTAAAATAACAAAAATTTTTTTAAAAAAAATTAAAAAAATTCAAATAAAAAAATTTAAAATACAAAAAAAAAATTTTTTTAATAAAAAAATATACAAAAAATTAAAAGAAAAATAAAAAATAACAAAAATAAACAAATAGACATTTTAAAAAATATAAAAATTTTTTAATAATTTTTGTTAAAAAATTAAAACAAATTTTTTAAAAAAAATTTAAAAAAATTTTAAAAATTTTTAAAAAATAAAAAAATTATAAGAAAATTTTAAAAAAATTAAAAATTTAAAAAAAAATAAAAAAATTTAAAAAAAATGAAAAAGTTAAAAAATATAGAAAATTTTTTTAGAAAAAAAAATAAAAAAAATTTAAAGAAAATAAAAAATAATTTTAAAAAAAATTGTTAAAAAATTAAAACAAATTATTTAAAAAAAAAATTTTAAAATTTTAAAAAATTTTTAAAAAGTAAAAAAATTATAAGAAAATTTTAAAAAAATTAAAAATTTAAAAAAAAATAAAAAATTTAAAAAAAAAATTTAAAAATTAAAAAAATTTAAAAAAAAGAAAAAAAATTTTAAAAATTTAAAAAAAAAGAAAAAAATTTTAAAAAAATTTAAAAAAAAATTAAAAAATTTTAAAGAAAACTTTAAAAATTTAAAAAAAAATTAAAAATTTAAAAAAATAAAAAATTTAAAAAAAAATGAAAGAGTTAAAAAATATAGAAAATTTTTTTTAAAAAAAAATTAAAAAAAATTTAAAAAAAATTTAACAAAATGAAAAAATTTTAAAAAAAATGAAAAAAATTAAAAAATATAGAAAAAAATTAAAAAAAAATTTAAAAAAAAAATAAAAAAATTTTGTTAAAAAATTTAAACAAATTTAAAAAAAAATTAAAAAAAAATTTAAAATTTAAAAAAAAAATTATAAGAAAATTAAAAAAAAATTTAAAAATTTGAAAAAATTAAAAAAAATTAAAATAAAAGAAAAATAAAAATTAAAAAAACATTTTTTGAAATAAAAAATTATAATTTAAAAAAAAAAAATTTTTTTAAAATTTTGTTAAAAAATTAAAACAAATTTTTTAAAAAAATATTTTAAAAAATTTTAAAAAAATTTTAAAAAATAAAAAAATTATAAGAAAATTAAAAAAAAATTTTAAAATTTAAAAAAAAATAAAAAAATTTAAAAAAAAATAAGAAAAAATTAAAAAAAAATTAAAAAAAAAACAAAAAATTTAAAAAAAAATGAGAACAAAATTTTAAAGACATAAATAAAATTTTTTTAAAAAATTGTTAAAAAATTAAAGATTTTTTGTAAAAAATTAAAAAAATAAACAAAATTTTTAAAAAAATTTAAAAAAAAATTTAACACAATGAAAAAATTTTTAAAAAAAATTAAAAAAATTAAAAAATATAGAAAAAAATTAAAAAACAAATTTAAAAAAAAAAATAAAAAAAATTTTGTTAAAAAATTTAAACAAATTTTTTAAAAAAAAATTTAAAAAAATTTTAAAATTTAAAAAAAAAATTATAAGAAAATTAAAAAAAATTTTAAAAATTTGAAAAAATTAAAAAAATTAAAATAAAAGAAAAATTAAAATTAAAAACACATTTTTTTAAATAAAAAATTATAATTTAAAAAAAAAATAAAAAAAATTTAAATTTAAAAAAAATAAAAGTTAAGAAAATTAAAAAAAATTAAAAATTAAAGAGGTGAAAAATTAAAAAAAAATTTAAAATTTTTTTTTAATTTAAAAAAAATATAAAAAAATTTAAAATACAAAAAAAAAATTTTTTAATAAAAAAAATTAACAAAAAATTAAAAGAAAAATAAAAAATAAACAAAAATAAACAAATAAAAATTTAAAAAAAATTTTTTAAAAAATGAAAAAAAAATTAAAAAATATAGAAAATTTTTTTTAAAAAAAATACAAAATTTTTTTATAAGAAATAAAAAAATTTTTAAAAAATTTTGTTAAAAAATAAAACAATTTTTTTAAAAAAAATTAAAAAAATTTTTAAAATATTTTAAAAAATAAAAAAATTATAAGAAAATTAAAAAAAAAATTTAAAAAAAATTTTAAAATTAAAAAAAAAATTAAAAATGAAAAAAAATAAAAAATGTAGAAAAAATACAAAAACATAAATAATATTTTTTAAAAGAAATTGTTAAAAAATTAAAACAAAATTTAAAAAAAAAATTTTAAAAAAATTTAACAAAATGAAATTTTTTTAAAAAAATTAAAAAAATTAAAAAATATAGAAAAAAAATAAAAAAAATTTAAAAAAAAAATAAAAAAATTTTTTTAAAAATTTTGTTAAAAAATTAAAACAAATTTTTTTAAAAAAAATTGAAAAACAATTTTAAAAATTTAAAAAAAATAAAAAAGTTTAAGAACACAAATAAAAAAATTAAAAAAAAATTGTTAAAAAATTAAAACAAATTTTTTTAAAAAAAAATTAAAATTTTTTTAAAAATTTAAAAAAAATATATAAAAAATTAAAGATTTTTTGTAAAAAATTAAAAAAAATAAACAAAATTTTTAAAAAAAATTTAACAAAATGAAAAAATTTTTTAAAATTAAAAAAATTAAAAAATATAGAAAAAAATTAAATAAAAAAATTTAAAAAAAAATTTTAAAAAAATTAAAAAAATTTTAAAAAAATGAAAAAGTTAAAAAATATAGGAAATTTTTTTTTAAAAAAATAAAAAAAATTTAAAAAAATAAAAAATAATTTTAAAAAAATTTGTTAAAAAATTAAAACAAATTTTTTTAAAAAAATTAAAAAAATTTTAAAAAATTATAAGAAAATTAAAAAAAAATTTAAAAACTTAAATAAAATAAAAAAATTTAAAAAAAAATAAGAAAAAATTTTAAAAAAATTTTAAAAAATAAAAAATTTAAAAAAAAACAAAAAATTTTAAAAAAAAATTTAAAAAATTAAAAAAATCAAAAAAAAAATAAGAAAAAATTTTAAAAAAATTTAAAAAAAAACAAAAAATTTTAAAAAAAATTTTAAAATTTAAAAAAAAAATTATAAGAAAATGAAAAAAAAATTTAAAAATTTAAAAAAATTAAAATAAAAGAAAAATAAAAATTAAAAAAACATTTTTTTAAATAAAAAATTATAATTTAAAAAAAAATAAAAAAAATTTTTAAATTTAAAAAAAATAAAAGTTAAGAAAATTAAAAAAAATAAAAAATTAAAGAGGTGAAAAATTAAAAAAAAATTTTAAATTTTTTTCTTAATTTAAAAAAAATATAAAAAAATTTAAAATACAAAAAAAAATTTTTTAATAAAAAAAATATACAAAAAATTAAAAGAAAAATAAAAAATAAACAAAAATAAACAAATAAAAATTTTAAAAAAATAAACAAAATTTTTAAAAAAATTTTAAAAAAATGAAAAAAAAATGAAAAAAAAATTAAAAAATATAGAAAATTTTTTTTAAAAAAAAATAAAAAAAAATTAAAAAAAATAAAAATTAATTTTTAAAAAATTTGTTAACAAATTAAAACAAATTTTTTTAAAAAAATTTAAAAAATTTAAAAAAAAATAAGAACAAAATTTTAAAGACATAAATAAAAATTTTAAAAAAATTGTTAAAAAATTAAAGATTTTTTGTAAAAAATTAAAAAAAATAAACAAAATTTTTAAAAAAATTTAAAAAAAATTTAACAAAATGAAAAAATTTAAAAAAAATGAAAAAAATTAAAAAATATAGAAAAAAATTAAAAAAAAATTTTAAAAAAAAAATAAAAAAATTTTGTTAAAAAATTTAAAAAAATTAAAAAAAAAATTTAAAATTTAAAAAAAAATTATAAGAAAATTAAAAAAAATTTAAAAATTTGAAAAAATTTAAAAAAATTAAAATAAAAGAAAAATAAAAATTAAAAAAACATTTTTTGAAATAAAAAATTATAATTTAAAAAAAAAAAAAATTTTTTTAAATTTTGTTAAAAAATTAAAACAAATTTTTATAAAAAATATTTTAAAAAATTTTAAAAAAATTTTAAAAAATAAAAAAATTATAAGAAAATTAAAAAAAAAATTTAAAATGAAAAAAAAAATGTAGAAAAAATACAAAAACATAAATTATATTTTTTTAAAAGAAATTGTTAAAAAATTAAAACAAAATTTAAAAAAAAAATTTTAAAAAAATTTAACGAAATGAAATTTTTTTTAAAAAATTAAAAAAATTAAAAAATATAGAAAAAAAATATAAAAAAATTAAAAAAAAATAAAAAAAAATTTTAGAAAATTTTGTTAAAAAATTAAAACAAATTTTTTTAAAAAAAATTGAAAAAAAATTTTAAAAATTTAAAAAAAATAAAAAAATTATAAGAAAATTAAAAAAATTTAAATAAAAAAAAATAAAACAAAATAAAAAAAAATTTGTAAAAAAATTAAAACAAATTTTTTAAAAAAAAATTTAAAAAAATTTTAAAAAATTAAAACAAATTATTTAAAAAAAATTTTAAAAATTAAAAAAATTATAAGAAAATTAAAAAAAATTTAAAAATTTAAAAAAAATAAAAAAATTCTAAAAAAAATAAGAAAAAAATTTTTTAAAAAATTAAACAAATTTTAAAAAAATTTAAAAAAATAAATAAAAAAAATAAAAAATTATAAAAAAACAAAAAAATTTTAAAAAAAATTTAAAAAATTAAAAAAAATTTAAAAAAAATAAGAAAAAATTTTAAAAACATAAATAAAAAAATTTTAAAGAAAATTGTTACAAAATTAAAAAATATAGAAAAAAATTAAAAAAAATTGAAAAAATAAAAAAAATTAAAAAAAAAAAATTGTTAAAAAATTAAAACAAATTTTTGAAAAAAAATTTTAAAAAAATTGTTAAAAAATTAAAGATTTTTTGTAAAAAATTAAAAAAAATAAACAAAATTTAAAAAAAAATTTTAAAAAAATTTAACAAAATGAAAAAATTTTTAAAAAAATGAAAAAAATTAAAAAATATAGAAAAAAATTTAAAAAAAATTTTTTTTAAAAAATAAAAAATTTTTTTAAAAATTTTGTTAAAAAATTAAAACAAATTTTTTAAAAAAAATTTTAAAAAATTAAAAAAAAATTTTTTTTAAATTTTAAAAAAAATTTATAAGAAAATTAAAAAAAATGAAAAAAATTATAAGAAAATTTAAAAAAAATTTAAATTAAAAAAAATAAAAAAAAATTAAAAAAAATTTTGTTAAAAAATTAAAACAAATTTTTTTAAAAAAAATTGAAAAACAATTTTAAAAATTTAAAAAAAATAAAAAAGTTTAAGAACACAAATAAAAAAATTAAAAAAAAATTGTTAAAAAATTAAAACAAATTTTTTTAAAAAAAAATTTAAAATTTTTTTAAAAATTTAAAAAAAATATATAAAAAATTGAAGATTTTTTGTAAAAAATTAAAAAAAATAAACAAAACGTTTGTTGGACGAAAGTATGTCTCGTCCGTTTTGTATACATGTAGTTTGTATTTAGTAATATACACGGCTTCGTGCGTCGTAGCGTTACGGACACACCTCTGGGTCGTCTCGAGAGTGTTTGGCTTTGTGTACGTCTTCACTGTTCGAATGTCCTTCCGTTGAAATAGACCTGTAACGTGTGCTGATACGTGGCCACAAGTACTGGCGTAAAGTGTTTAATTCTAAACTTCAATTCTTTACCATTATAGTTCTTATATATATATATATATTTCTTTAATTACAAATAAAAGTATTCTCTGTGTTCTATACGTTAAGCTTAAATCTAACAGGTTATGGGCCCAGCACGCTTCCACTGCGCCACTCACATCGTGTAGTGTATAGAATCAGTGTGGTGTACCGTTGCGCAAGTGTTTTGCCTATTTGTCTCTCCGGTAGTGTTTCGTCTGATAATACGTCTCCTATTATTGCAATAATGGCTGATAAGGATACTTACAGCCTCACGAAATTTGATGGTACAAATTTCGAATTGTGGAAACATGGTGTGTCACTTATGTTGGAATCGCAAGACTTGCTGGAGTACGTTGAAGGGACGGATGTGCAGCCCGAAAAGGAGACTAAGGTCAAGGAATGGAAGGAATGGAAGAAAAGACAGTCAAAAACCGCAGTAATGCTGCTAGGGTCGGTAGAGCAAGCCTTCCATATTAATTTGGTGAATTGTATGACACCGAACGCAATATGGCGGAAGCTATGCGAACTCTATGGCGATACAACGGAGGATGCGAAGCAGCATTGTTGGCAGCAGTTTTACGATTTTCGAGTAACCGACGAGGAGCCCGTTGCGACTCAAATTGAAAAATTGGAAAATATTTGCAGAAGACTGGAAAGTGCGGGCGAAAAACCTTCGGAGATGGCTATAATGTCGAAGTTGTTGAATAGCCTGCCAGCAAGATTCTCGGCGTTCACAATGGCATGGGAATGCACTGCCAAAGGGGAACGGAAGAAGGAAAACCTGATCGGAAGGATCATCCGCGAGGATAAGCGAGTGAAGGCTACAGAGGAAGAAGCATCGTCGTTAGCCCTCCAAGTACAGGCTCTGCAGGCGAAACTTGACAGTCTGGAGACCAGTGGAAATCGAGACGAGAAGCTGAAATCCAGCAAACAGAGGATTGAGGAACTGAAGAAAAAACACCCATGTAATTATTGCCACGAGACAGGACACTGGTATCGGGAGTGCAAAAAACGTATTGCTGACGGAAAGAAAACAAAGACATCCGCAGTGGCTTATGTGTGTGACATATCGGTGTTCTTTTCGGAAACGACGAACAAAGACGAAGCGGTGTGGCTGGCCGACTCTGGAGCGAGCATGCATATGACCTCTAGGCGGGATTTGTTCACTGAACTTGGCACGGTGAAAACAATAAAATGTGTAAAGGTCGCGGGAGATAAAACGCTTTCGGTAGCTGGAGTTGGGACCATACATATTAAAGCAAGTGTTAATAACAGATGGGAAAATCGCCAGCTGACGAATGTACTGTTCGTCCCAGATCTGAAACGAAGCCTATTTTCAGTAGGCGCAATCACAGACAAAGGTTTCTCGTTTCATAGCTATCATGACCGTTGTGAAGTGCGAGAGAAGGACGGAACGATATCAGCAGTGGGGGTCCGCTACGGATCATTGTTTCGCATGCAGTTCGAGACAAATAGACTGGAGCAGTGCAATATAGCACAGGAGATGTCACTAAGACTGTGGCATGAAAGACTGGGACACATTAGCACAAAATCAATCAAAGAAACGAACATACTTGGAGCCGTGGTTGGAATGAAAATTGAAGACGAGATAGAATTCTTCTGTGAAGCGTGCACACTAGGAAAACAAACCCAGAAACCACACTTTACAAGTAAGACAGAAAGAGCAGAAAAACCGGGTGAAAAGATCTATTCGGATGTCTGTGGCCCGCTAAACATACAGTCACCAGGTGGTTCCAGATATTTTGTAGTATTTAAGGACGATTGCACGGGATTTAGAACGGTTTATTTCTTGCGCCAAAAATCCGAGGTTTTCAACAAATTCAAGGAATACGAGGCACGAGTGCTCAGACAGACAAATAATCGAATAAAAGTGCTTCGCTCAGACAATGGCACGGAGTATTTGTCAAACGCGTTCTCGGAATTCCTAAAAACGAAGGGGATTATTCATGAGAGATCGACGCCTTACGTTCATCAACAAAACGGGCGTGCTGAACGGGAGATAAGAACCCTTGTTGAGAATGCTCGATCAATGTTGATCGCAAGAAACGTTCCGAAATACTTATGGGCTGAAGCGATTCAAACGGCGGCGTATGTGTTGAATAGAACCATATCGAAGCAGGTAGAGAATGCGACAGCCTATGAAAAATGGTTTGGGCATAAACCAACGCTGAAGCACATGCGTACGTTTGGGTGTGACGCATACAAGAACATTCCCAAGGAAAGGAGAGGAAAACTGGACCCAAAAAGCAAGAAGATGATCTTCGTTGGCTACGAGGGTGAATCAACTAATTATCGGCTATGGGATGTTGCAACTCGTGAAATACATGTAAGCTGTAACGTTGACTTCGACGAGACCTCAGAAGGGCCAAAGCAGACAGAAGGGAGACCTGAGAAGACTGGGGAATTCCAGTATGATCTGGGAGTGTACGAGGAATCATCGGATGAAGAAGATGTGGGAGAACTGCAGCCAGCACCTGAGGATCACCCTGACGATGAACAACAGGATGAGAGGTCAACCGCAGGAAGACAGCTACGCGATAGAGAAAACCTACGTCCACCGGAGCGTTATGGTGAGCTAGAACATGCGTATGCAGTAGAACCTGTGCCATCAACATATGAAAGTGCAGCGAACAGTGATGAAAGTGATAAATGGCGAATGGCAATGGGTGAGGAGGTGACTGCGCTCCGGGAAAATGAAACATGGACGCTCGAAAAACGTCCAGTGGGGCAGAAAACAATTGGATGTAAGTGGGTTTATAGTACGAAAACTGATTCGAATGGTAATATTAAGCGATACAAGGCTAGACTCGTTGCACGGGGATTTGCACAGCGGGAAGGAATTGACTATACCGAAACTTTCGCACCAGTTGTACGGTACGAATCCGTCAGAATACTTTTAGCCATCGCCGCGAGGGAGGATTATGAGGTTGCTCAATTTGATGTAAAAACGGCATTTTTATATGGTAAATTAAAAGAAGTCGTGTATATGGAGCAGCCCCAGGGATTTAAAGACGAAACGACCCCTGATGCCGTGTGTAGATTGCATAAGAGTCTTTATGGCCTTAAGCAGTCCCCCCGCTGCTGGAATGAAAAGTTTGTTACGTTTCTGAGATTTTTTAGTTTTCAAAGAACGGAGAGTGACCATTGTGTGTTTTCTGGTAGACTGAGAGGAGTGAATGTTTTTCTAGCATTGTACGTGGATGACGGGCTGTTAATTTCTAGTTCCAAAGATGCAATTAACGAAGTATTGACGCGGTTAATGGAGTCATTTCAAATAACAATTGAAGATGCAAAGGTTTTTATTGGAATAGAAATTGAACGTGATCGGGAAGAGAAAATGATAAAAATAGGACAAAGTAGTTATATTCAGAAAATGATCGAAAGATTCAAACTGACAGATGCGAAGGTTGTGAGTACTCCTATAGAACCTGGCTCGATTTTAACAAGCATTCGGGTTCTTTCAAAAAAAGAACAAAATGAGAAGATCCCCTACCGCGAGGCGATCGGCTCGCTTCTGTTTATTACCAGAGTTAGTCGGCCGGACATTGAATTCGCGGTGAATCGAGCTAGTCAGTTTTTGGCAAACTATGGACAGGAGCACTGGCAAGCGGTCAAACGAATCTTTCGATACTTAAAAGGCACTATAAATTACGGAATAGTGTATGGAAAAAGTGGGAGCAATTGCAATGTAATCGGATATACGGACGCTGATTATGCCGGGTGTATTCATACGCGAAAATCTACTAGCGGATTCGTATTCCTACTAAACGGCGGGCCAATCTCTTGGTCAAGTCAAAAACAACGAGTAGTCGCGCTATCAACAACAGAAGCCGAATACATTGCATTAGCTATCGGTACACAGGAAGGAATCTGGGTACGCCGAATGATATCTGAATTGGGCTTGAAATGCGATACGGTTCCGATAAATGTAGATAATCAGTCAGCAATAAAGATAGCAAATAACCCAGAACACCATAACAGAACCAAGCATATAGATGTACGATATCACTTTGTTCGGAAAGTGTGTGAGAGTGGCGAAATAGGTATAACATATGTAGAAACTAAGCAGCAACTCGCGGATATCTTTACTAAGCCCTTACCAAAAGGGCAATTTATTTACTTAAGAAACCAAATAAGCGTTGTAAACGGTCTCGAATAAGTGGGAGTGTTGGACGAAAGTATGTCTCGTCCGTTTTGTATACATGTAGTTTGTATTTAGTAATATACACGGCTTCGTGCGTCGTAGCGTTACGGACACACCTCTGGGTCGTCTCGAGAGTGTTTGGCTTTGTGTACGTCTTCACTGTTCGAATGTCCTTCCGTTGAAATAGACCTGTAACGTGTGCTGATACGTGGCCACAAGTACTGGCGTAAAGTGTTTAATTCTAAACTTCAATTCTTTACCATTATAGTTCTTATATATATATATATATATTTCTTTAATTACAAATAAAAGTATTCTCTGTGTTCTATACGTTAAGCTTAAATCTAACAAAAATTTTTAAAAAAAATTTAACAAAATGAAAAAATTTTTTAAAATTAAAAAAATTAAAAAATATAGAAAAAAATTAAATAAAAAAATTTAAAAAAAAATTTAAAAAAAATGAAAAAAATTTAAAAAAAATGAAAAAGTTAAAAAATATAGGAAATTTCTTTTTAAAAAAATAAAAAAAAATTTAAAAAAAATAAAAAATAATTTTAAAAAAATTTGTTAAAAAATTAAAACAAATTTTTTTAAAAAAATTAAAAAAATTTTAAAAAATTATAAGAAAATTAAAAAAAAATTTAAAAACTTAAATAAAATAAAAAAATTTAAAAAAAAATAAGAAAAAATTTTAAAAAAATTAAAAAAAATAAAAAATTAAAAAAAAAAAAATTTTAAAAAAAAATTTAAAAAATTAAAAAAATCAAAAAAAAAATAAGAAAAAATTTTAAAAAAATTTAAAAAAAAACAAAAAATTTTAAAAAAAATTTTAAAATTTAAAAAAAAAATTATAAGAAAATGAAAAAAAAATTTAAAAATTTAAAAAAATTAAAATAAAAGAAAAATAAAAATTAAAAAAACATTTTTTTAAATAAAAAATTATAATTTAAAAAAAAATAAAAAAAAATTTTAAATTTAAAAAAAAATAAAAGTTAAGAAAATTAAAAAAAATAAAAAATTAAAGAGGTGAAAAATTAAAAAAAAATTTTTAATTTTTTTCTTAATTTAAAAAAAATATAAAAAAATTTAAAATACAAAAAAAAAATTTTTTAATAAAAAAAATATACAAAAAATTAAAAGAAAAATAAAAAATAAACAAAAATAAACAAATAAAAATTTTAAAAAAATAAACAAATTTTTTTAAAAAAATTTAAAAAATTTAAAAAAAAATAAGAACAAAATTTTAAAGACATAAATAAAAATTTTAAAAAAATTGTTAAAAAAATTAAAGATTTTTTGTAAAAAATTAAAAAAAATAAACAAAATTTTAAAAAAAATTTTAAAAAAATTTAACAAAATGAAAAAATTTAAAAAAAATGAAAAAAATTAAAAAATATAGAAAAAAATTAAAAAAAAATTTAAAAAAAAAAATAAAAAAATTTTGTTAAAAAATTTAAAAAAAATTAAAAAAAAATTTAAAATTTAAAAAATTATAAGAAAATTAAAAAAAAATTTAAAAATTTGAAAAAATTTAAAAAAATTTTTTTGATTAAAATTT
>NW_027486709.1:0-20617 GCF_050908995.1 Andrena cerasifolii | reverse complement strand
TTTACTCGTTTTACTCGTTTTACTCGACTCGTTTTACTCGTTTTACTCGTTTTACTCGTTTTACTCGCTTTACTCGTTTTACTCGTTTTACTCGTTTTACTCGTTTTACTCGTTTCACTCGTTTTACTAATTTTACTCGTTTTACTCGTTTTACTCGATTTAATCGCTTTACTCGTTTTACTCGTTTTACTAGTTTTACTCGTTTTACTCGTTTTACTCGTTTTACTCGTTTTACTCGTTTTACTCGTTTTACTCGTTATACTCGTTTTACTCGTTTTACTCGTTTTACTCGCTTTACTCGTTTTACTCGTTTTACTCGTTTTACTCGTTTTACTCGTTTTACTCGTTTTACTCGTTTTACTCGTTTTACTCGTTTTACTCGTTTTACTCGTTTTACTCGTTATACTCGTTTTACTCGTTTTACTCGTTTTACTCGTTTTACTCGTTTTACTAGTTTTACTCGTTTTACTCGTTTTACTCGTTTTACTCGTTTTACTCGTTTTACTCGTTTTACTCGTTTTACTCGTTTTACTCGTTTTACTGGTTATACTCGTTTTACTCGTTATACTCGTTTTACTCCTTTTACTCGTTTTACTCGTTTTACTCGTTTTACTCGTTTTACTCGTTTTACTCGTTTTACTCGTTTTACTCGTTTTACTGGTTATACTCGTTTTACTCGTTATACTCGTTTTACTCCTTTTACTCGTTTTAATCGCTTTACTCGTTTTACTCGTTTTACTCGTTTTACTCGTTTCACTCGTTTTACTCGTTTCACTCGTTTTACTAATTTTACTCGTTTTACTCGTTTTACTCGTTTTACTCGTTTTACTCGTTTTACTAGTTTTACTCGTTTTACCCGTTTTACTCGTTTTACTCGATTTACTCGCTTTACTCGTTTTACTCGTTTTACTCGCTTTACTCGTTTTACTCGCTTTACTCGTTTTACTCGTTTTACTCGTTTTACTCGTTTTACTCGCTTTACTCGTTTTACTCGTTTTACTCGTTTTACTCGTTTTACTCGTTTTACTCGTTTTACTCGTTTTACTCGTTTTACTCGTTTTACTCGTTATACTCGTTTTACTCGTTTAACTCGTTTTACTCGTTTTACTCGTTTTACTAGTTTTACTCGTTTTACTCGTTTTACTCGTTTTACTCGTTTTACTCGTTTTACTCGTTTTACTCGTTTTACTCGTTTTACTGGTTATACTCGTTTTACTCGTTATACTCGTTATACTCGTTTTACTCGTTATACTCGTTTTACTCCTTTTACTCGTTTTAATCGCTTTACTCGTTTTACTCGTTTTACTCGTTTTACTCGTTTCACTCGTTTTACTCGTTTCACTCGTTTTACTAATTTTACTCGTTTTACTCGTTTTACTCGTTTTACTCGTTTTACTAGTTTTACTCGTTTTACCCGTTTTACTCGTTTTACTCGATTTACTCGCTTTACTCGTTTTACTCGTTTTACTCGCTTTACTCGTTTTACTCGCTTTACTCGTTTTACTCGTTTTACTCGTTTTACTCGTTTTACTCGTTTTACTCGTTTTACTCGTTTTACTCGCTTTACTCGCTTTACTCGTTTTACTCGTTTTACTCGTTTTACTCGTTTTACTCGTTTTACTCGTTTTACTCGTTTTACTCGTTTTACTCGTTTTACTCGTTTTACTCCTTTTACTCGTTTTACTCGTTTTACTCGTTTTACTCGTTATACTCGTTTTACTCGTTATACTCGTTTTACTCGTTTTACTCGTTTTACTCGTTTTACTCGTTTTACTCGTTTTACTCGTTTTACTCGTTTTACTCGTTTTACTCGTTTTACTCGTTTTACTCGCTTTACTCGTTTTACTCGTTTTACTCGTTTTACTCGTTTTACTCGTTTCACTCGTTTTACTAATTTTACTCGTTTTACTCGTTTTACTCGTTTTAATCGCTTTACTCGTTTTACTCGTTTTACTAGTTTTACTAGTTTTACTCGTTTTACTCGTTTTACTCGTTTTACTCGTTTTACTCGTTTTACTCGTTTTACTCGTTTTACTCGTTTTACTCGTTTTACTCGTTTTACTCGTTTTACTCGTTTTACTCGTGTTACTCGTTTTACTCGTTTTACTCGTTTTACTCGTTTTACTCGTTTTACTCGTTTTACTCGTTTTACTCGTTTTACTCGTTATACTCGTTTTACTCGTTTTACTCGTTTTACTCGCTTTACTCGTTTTACTCGTTTTACTCGTTTTACTCGTTTTACTCGTTTTACTCGTTTTACTCGTTTTACTCGTTTTACTCGTTATACTCGTTTTACTCGTTTAACTCGTTTTACTCGTTTTACTCGTTTTACTCGTTTTACTAGTTTTACTCGTTTTACTCGTTTTACTCGTTTTACTCGTTTTACTCGTTTTACTCGTTTTACTCGTTTTACTCGTTTTACTGGTTATACTCGTTTTACTCGTTATACTCGTTTTACTCCTTTTACTCGTTTTAATCGCTTTACTCGTTTTACTCGTTTTACTCGTTTTACTCGTTTCACTCGTTTTACTCGTTTCACTCGTTTTACTAATTTTACTCGTTTTACTCGTTTTACTCGTTTTACTCGTTTTACTCGTTTTACTCGTTTTACTCGTTTTACTCGCTTTACTCGCTTTACCCGTTTTACTCGTTTTACTCGTTTTACTCGTTTTACTCGTTTTACTCGTTTTACTCGTTTTACTCGTTTTACTCGTTTTACTCGTTTTACTCGTTTTACTCGTTTTACTCGTTTTACTCGTTTTACTCGTTTTACTCGTTATACTCGTTTTACTCGTTTTACTCGTTTTACTCGTTTTACTAGTTTTACTCGTTTTACTAGTTTTACTCGTTTTACTCGTTTTACTCGTTTTACTCGTTTTACTCGTTTTACTCGTTTTACTCGTTTTACTCGTTTTACTCGTTTTACTCGTTTTACTCGTTTTACTCGTTTTACTCGTTTTACTCGTTTTACTCGTTTTACTCGCTTTACTCGTTTTACTCGTTTTACTCGTTTTACTCGTTTTACTAATTTTACTCGTTTTACTCGTTTTACTCGTTTTAATCGCTTTACTCGTTTTACTCGTTTTACTAGTTTTACTAGTTTTACTCGTTTTACTCGTTTTACTCGTTTTACTCGTTTTACTCGTTTTACTCGTTTTACTCGTTTTACTCGTTTTACTCGTTTTACTCGTTTTACTCGTTTTACTCGTTTTACTCGTTTTACTCGTTTTACTCGTGTTACTCGTTTTACTCGTTTTACTCGTTTTACTCGTTTTACTCGTTTTACTCGTTTTACTCGTTTTACTCGTTTTACTCGTTATACTCGTTTTACTCGTTTTACTCGTTTTACTCGCTTTACTCGTTTTACTCGTTTTACTCGTTTTACTCGTTTTACTCGTTTTACTCGTTTTACTCGTTTTACTCGTTTTACTCGTTATACTCGTTTTACTCGTTTAACTCGTTTTACTCGTTTTACTCGTTTTACTAGTTTTACTCGTTTTACTCGTTTTACTCGTTTTACTCGTTTTACTCGTTTTACTCGTTTTACTCGTTTTACTCGTTTTACTGGTTATACTCGTTTTACTCGTTATACTCGTTTTACTCCTTTTACTCGTTTTAATCGCTTTACTCGTTTTACTCGTTTTACTCGTTTTACTCGTTTCACTCGTTTTACTCGTTTCACTCGTTTTACTAATTTTACTCGTTTTACTCGTTTTACTCGTTTTACTCGTTTTACTCGTTTTACTCGTTTTACTCGTTTTACTCGCTTTACTCGCTTTACCCGTTTTACTCGTTTTACTCGTTTTACTCGTTTTACTCGTTTTACTCGTTTTACTCGTTTTACTCGTTTTACTCGTTTTACTCGTTTTACTCGTTTTACTCGTTTTACTCGTTTTACTCGTTTTACTCGTTATACTCGTTTTACTCGTTTTACTCGTTTTACTCGTTTTACTAGTTTTACTCGTTTTACTAGTTTTACTCGTTTTACTCGTTTTACTCGTTTTACTCGTTTTACTCGTTTTACTCGTTTTACTCGTTTTACTCGTTTTACTCGTTTTACTCGTTTTACTCGTTTTACTCGTTTTACTCGTTTTACTCGTTTTACTCGTTTTACTCGTTTTACTCGTTTTACTCGTTTTACTCGTTTTACTCGTTTTACTCGTTTTACTCGTTTTACTCGTTTTACTCGCTTTACTCGCTTTACTCGTTTTACTCGTTTTACTCGTTTTACTCGTTTTACTCGTTTCACTCGTTTTACTAATTTTACTCGTTTTACTCGTTTTACTCGTTTTAATCGCTTTACTCGTTTTACTCGTTTTACTCGTTTTACTGGTTATACTCGTTTTACTCGTTTTACTCGTTTTACTCGTTTTACTCGTTTTACTCGTTTTACTCGTTTTACTCGTTTTACTCGTTTTACTCGTTTTACTCGTTTTACTCGTTTTACTCGTGTTACTCGTTTTACTCGTTTTACTCGTTTTACTCGTTTTACTCGTTTTACTCGTTTTACTCGTTTTACTCGTTTTACTCGTTATACTCGTTTTACTCGTTTTACTCGTTTTACTCGCTTTACTCGTTTTACTCGTTTTACTCGTTTTACTCGTTTTACTCGTTTTACTCGTTTTACTCGTTTTACTCGTTTTACTCGTTATACTCGTTTTACTCGTTTAACTCGTTTTACTCGTTTTACTCGTTTTACTAGTTTTACTCGTTTTACTCGTTTTACTCGTTTTACTCGTTTTACTCGTTTTACTCGTTTTACTCGTTTTACTCGTTTTACTCGTTTTACTCGTTTTACTCGTTTTACTGGTTATACTCGTTTTACTCGTTATACTCGTTTTACTCCTTTTACTCGTTTTAATCGCTTTACTCGTTTTACTCGTTTTACTCGTTTTACTCGTTTTACTCGTTTCACTCGTTTTACTCGTTTCACTCGTTTTACTAATTTTACTCGTTTTACTCGTTTTACTCGTTTTACTCGTTTTACTCGTTTTACTCGCTTTACTCGCTTTACCCGTTTTACTCGTTTTACTCGTTTTACTCGTTTTACTCGTTTTACTCGTTTTACTCGTTTTACTCGTTTTACTCGTTTTACTCGTTTTACTCGTTTTACTCGTTTTACTCGTTTTACTCGTTTTACTCGTTTTACTCGTTTTACTCGTTTACTCGTTATACTCGTTTTACTCGTTTTACTCGTTTTACTCGTTTTACTAGTTTTACTCGTTTTACTAGTTTTACTCGTTTTACTCGTTTTACTCGTTTTACTCGTTTTACTCGTTTTACTCGTTTTACTCGTTTTACTCGTTTTACTCGTTTTACTCGTTTTACTCGTTTTACTCGTTTTACTCGTTTTACTCGTTTTACTCGTTTTACTCGTTTTACTCGTTTTACTCGTTTTACTCGTTTTACTCGTTTTACTCGTTTTACTCGTTTTACTCGTTTTACTCGTTTTACTCGTTTTACTCGTTTTACTCGTTTTACTCGTTTTACTCGTTTTACTCGTTTTACTCGTTTTACTCGTTTTACTCGTTTTACTCGTTTTACTCGTTTTACTCGTTTTACTCGTTTTACTCGTTTTACTCGTTTTACTCGTTATACTCGTTTTACTCGTTTTACTCGTTTTACTAGTTTTACTCGTTATACTCGTTTTACTCGTTTTACTCGTTTTACTCGTTTTACTCGTTTTACTCGTTTTACTCGTTTTACTCGTTTTACTCGTTTTACTCGTTTTACTCGTTTTACTCGTTTTACTCGTTTTACTCGTTTTACTCGTTTTACTCGTTTTACTCGCTTTACTCGTTTTACTCGTTTTACTCGTTTTACTCGTTTTACTCGTTTTACTCGTTTCACTCGTTTTACTAATTTTACTCGTTTTACTCGTTTTACTCGATTTAATCGCTTTACTCGTTTTACTCGTTTTACTCGTTTTACTCGTTTTACTCGTTTTACTAGTTTTACTCGTTTTACTAGTTTTACTCGTTTTACTCGTTTTACTCGTTTTACTCGTTTTACTCGTTTTACTCGTTTTACTCGTTTTACTCGTTTTACTCGTTTTACTCGTTTTACTCGTTTTACTCGTTTTACTCGTTTTACTCGTTTTACTCGTTTTACTCGTTTTACTCGTTTTACTCGTTTTACTCGTTTTACTCGTTTTACTCGTTTTACTCGTTTTACTCCTTTTACTCGTTTTAATCGCTTTACTCGTTTTACTCGTTTTACTCGTTTTAACGGCTTTACTCGTTTTACTCGTTTTACTCGTTTTACTCGTTTTACTCGTTTTACTCGTTATACTCGTTTTACTCGTTATACTCGTTTTACTCGTTTTACTCGTTTTACTCGTTTTACTCGTTTTACTCGTTTTTCTCGTTTTACTCGTTTTACTCGTTTTACTCGTTTTACTCGTTTTACTCGTTTTACTCGTTTTACTCGTTTTACTCGTTATACTCGTTTTACTCGTTATACTCGTTTTACTCGTTTTACTCGTTTTACTCGTTTTACTCGTTTTACTCGTTTTACTCGTTTTACTCGTTTTACTCGTTTTACTCGTTTTACTCGTTTTACTCGTTTTACTCGTTTTACTCGTTTTACTCGTTTTACTCGTTTTACTCGTTTTACTCGCTTTACTCGTTTTACTCGTTTTACTCGTTTTACTCGTTTTACTCGTTTCACTCGTTTTACTAATTTTACTCGTTTTACTCGTTTTACTCGATTTAATCGCTTTACTCGTTTTACTCGTTTTACTAGTTTTACTCGTTTTACTCGTTTTACTCGTTTTACTCGTTTTACTCGTTTTACTCGTTTTACTCGTTTTACTCGTTTTACTCGTTTTACTCGTTTTACTCGTTTTACTCGTGTTACTCGTTTTACTCGTTTTACTCGTTTTACTCGTTTTACTCGTTTTACTCGTTTTACTCGTTTTACTCGTTTTACTCGTTATACTCGTTTTACTCGTTTTACTCGTTTTACTCGCTTTACTCGTTTTACTCGTTTTACTCGTTTTACTCGTTTTACTCGTTTTACTCGTTTTACTCGTTTTACTCGTTTTACTCGTTTTACTCGTTTTACTCGTTTTACTCGTTTTACTCGTTATACTCGTTTTACTCGTTTTACTCGTTTTACTCGTTTTACTCGTTTTACTAGTTTTACTCGTTTTACTCGTTTTACTCGTTTTACTCGTTTTACTCGTTTTACTCGTTTTACTCGTTTTACTCGTTTTACTCGTTTTACTGGTTATACTCGTTTTACTCGTTATACTCGTTTTACTCCTTTTACTCGTTTTAATCGCTTTACTCGTTTTACTCGTTTTACTCGTTTTACTCGTTTCACTCGTTTTACTCGTTTCACTCGTTTTACTAATTTTACTCGTTTTACTCGTTTTACTCGTTTTACTCGTTTTACTCGTTTTACTAGTTTTACTCGTTTTACCCGTTTTACTCGTTTTACTCGATTTACTCGCTTTACTCGTTTTACTCGTTTCACTCGTTTTACTAATTTTACTCGTTTTACTCGTTTTACTCGTTTTAATCGCTTTACTCGTTTTACTCGTTTTACTAGTTTTACTAGTTTTACTCGTTTTACTCGTTTTACTCGTTTTACTCGTTTTACTCGTTTTACTCGTTTTACTCGTTTTACTCGTTTTACTCGTTTTACTCGTGTTACTCGTTTTACTCGTTTTACTCGTTTTACTCGTTTTACTCGTTTTACTCGTTTTACTCGTTATACTCGTTTTACTCGTTTTACTCGTTTTACTCGCTTTACTCGTTTTACTCGTTTTACTCGTTTTACTCGTTTTACTCGTTTTACTCGTTTTACTCGTTTTACTCGTTTTACTCGTTTTACTCGTTATACTCGTTTTACTCGTTTAACTCGTTTTACTCGTTTTACTCGTTTTACTAGTTTTACTCGTTTTACTCGTTTTACTCGTTTTACTCGTTTTACTCGTTTTACTCGTTTTACTCGTTTTACTCGTTTTACTCGTTTTACTCGTTTTACTGGTTATACTCGTTTTACTCGTTATACTCGTTTTACTCCTTTTACTCGTTTTAATCGCTTTACTCGTTTTACTCGTTTTACTCGTTTTACTCGTTTCACTCGTTTTACTCGTTTCACTCGTTTTACTAATTTTACTCGTTTTACTCGTTTTACTCGTTTTACTCGTTTTACTCGTTTTACTCGCTTTACTCGCTTTACCCGTTTTACTCGTTTTACTCGTTTTACTCGTTTTACTCGTTTTACTCGTTTTACTCGTTTTACTCGTTTTACTCGTTTTACTCGTTTTACTCGTTTTACTCGTTTTACTCGTTTTACTCGTTTTACTCGTTATACTCGTTTTACTCGTTTTACTCGTTTTACTCGTTTTACTAGTTTTACTCGTTTTACTAGTTTTACTCGTTTTACTCGTTTTACTCGTTTTACTCGTTTTACTCGTTTTACTCGTTTTACTCGTTTTACTCGTTTTACTCGTTTTACTCGTTTTACTCGTTTTACTCGTTTTACTCGTTTTACTCGTTTTACTCGTTTTACTCGTTTTACTCGTTTTACTCGTTTTACTCGTTTTACTCGTTTTACTCGTTTTACTCGTTTTACTCGTTTTACTCGTTTTACTCGTTTTACTCGTTTTACTCGTTTTACTCGTTTTACTCGTTTTACTCGTTTTACTCGTTTTACTCGTTTTACTCGTTTTACTCGTTTTACTCGTTTTACTCGTTTTACTCGTTTTACTCGTTTTACTCGTTTTACTAGTTTTACTCGTTTTACCCGTTTTACTCGTTTTACCCGTTTTACTCGCTTTACTCGCTTTACTCGTTTTACTCGCTTTACTCGTTTTACTCGCTTTACTCGTTTTACTCGTTTTACTCGTTTTACTCGTTTTACTCGTTTTACTCGTTTTACTCGCTTTACTCGTTTTACTCGTTTTACTCGTTTTACTCGTTTTACTCGTTTTACTCGTTTTACTCGTTTTACTCGTTTTACTCGTTTTACTCGTTTTACTCGTTTTACTCGTTTTACTCGTTTTACTCGTTTTACTCGTTTTACTCGTTTTACTCGTTTTACTCGTTTTACTCGTTTTACTCCTTTTACTCGTTTTAATCGCTTTACTCGTTTTACTCGTTTTACTCGTTTTAACGGCTTTACTCGTTTTACTCGTTTTACTCGTTTTACTCGTTTTACTCGTTTTACTCGTTATACTCGTTTTACTCGTTATACTCGTTTTACTCGTTTTACTCGTTTTACTCGTTTTACTCGTTTTACTCGTTTTACTCGTTTTACTCGTTTTACTCGTTTTACTCGTTTTACTCGTTTTACTCGTTTTACTCGTTTTACTCGTTTTACTCGTTTTACTCGTTTTACTCGTTTTACTCGCTTTACTCGTTTTACTCGTTTTACTCGTTTTACTCGTTTTACTCGTTTTACTCGTTTTACTCGTTTTACTCGTTTTACTCGTTTTACTCGTTTTACTCGTTTTACTCGTTTTACTCCTTTTACTCGTTTTAATCGCTTTACTCGTTTTACTCGTTTTACTCGTTTTAACGGCTTTACTCGTTTTACTCGTTTTACTTGTTTTACTCGTTTTACTCGTTTTACTCGTGTTACTCGTTTTACTCGTGTTACTCGTTTTACTCGTGTTACTCGTTTTACTCGTTTTACTCGTTTTACTCGTTTTACTCGTTTTACTCGTTTTACTCGTTTTACTCGTTTTACTCGTTTTACTCGTTTTACTCGTTTTACTCGTTATACTCGTTTTACTCGTTTTACTCGTTTTACTCGCTTTACTCGTTTTACTCGTTTTACTCGTTTTACTCGTTTTACTCGTTTTACTCGTTTTACTCGTTTTACTCGTTTTACTCGTTTTACTCGTTTTACTCGTTATACTCGTTTTACTCGTTTAACTCGTTTTACTCGTTTTACTCGTTTTACTAGTTTTACTCGTTTTACTCGTTTTACTCGTTTTACTCGTTTTACTCGTTTTACTCGTTTTACTCGTTTTACTCGTTTTACTCGTTTTACTCGTTTTACTCGTTTTACTCGTTTTACTGGTTATACTCGTTTTACTCCTTTTACTCGTTTTAATCGCTTTACTCGTTTTACTCGTTTTACTCGTTTTACTCGTTTCACTCGTTTTACTCGTTTCACTCGTTTTACTAATTTTACTCGTTTTACTCGTTTTACTCGTTTTACTCGTTTTACTCGCTTTACTCGCTTTACCCGTTTTACTCGTTTTACTCGTTTTACTCGTTTTACTCGTTTTACTCGTTTTACTCGTTTTACTCGTTTTACTCGTTTTACTCGTTTTACTCGTTTTACTCGTTTTACTCGTTATACTCGTTTTACTCGTTTTACTCGTTTTACTCGTTTTACTAGTTTTACTCGTTTTACTAGTTTTACTCGTTTTACTCGTTTTACTCGTTTTACTCGTTTTACTCGTTTTACTCGTTTTACTCGTTTTACTCGTTTTACTCGTTTTACTCGTTTTACTCGTTTTACTCGTTTTACTCGTTTTACTCGTTTTACTCGTTTTACTCGTTTTACTCGTTTTACTCGTTTTACTCGTTTTACTCGTTTTACTCGTTTTACTCGTTTTACTCGTTTTACTCGTTTTACTCGTTTTACTAGTTTTACTCGTTTTACCCGTTTTACTCGTTTTACTCGATTTACTCGCTTTATTCGCTTTACTCGTTTTACTCGCTTTACTCGTTTTACTCGCTTTACTCGTTTTACTCGTTTTACTCGTTTTACTCGTTTTACTCGTTTTACTCGTTTTACTCGTTTTACTCGTTTTACTCGTTTTACTCGTTTTACTCGCTTTACTCGTTTTACTCGTTTTACTCGTTTTACTCGTTTTACTCGTTTTACTCGTTTTACTCGTTTTACTCGTTTTACTCGTTTTACTCGTTTTACTCGTTTTACTCGTTTTACTCCTTTTACTCGTTTTAATCGCTTTACTCGTTTTACTCGTTTTACTCGTTTTAACGGCTTTACTCGTTTTACTCGTTTTACTCGTTTTACTCGTTTTACTCGTTTTACTCGTTATACTCGTTTTACTCGTTATACTCGTTTTACTCGTTTTACTCGTTTTACTCGTTTTACTCGTTTTACTCGTTTTACTCGTTTTACTCGTTTTACTCGTTTTACTCGTTTTACTCGTTTTACTCGTTTTACTCGTTTTACTCGTTTTACTCGTTTTACTCGTTTTACTCGTTTTACTCGTTTTACTCGTTTTACTCGTTATACTCGTTTTACTCGTTTTACTCGCTTTACTCGCTTTACTCGTTTTACTCGTTTTACTCGTTTTACTCGTTTTACTCGTTTTACTCGTTTTACTCGTTTTACTCGTTTTACTCGTTTTACTCGTTTTACTCGTTATACTCGTTTTACTCGTTTAACTCGTTTTACTCGTTTAACTCGTTTTACTCGTTTTACTAGTTTTACTCGTTTTACTCGTTTTACTCGTTTTACTCGTTTTACTCGTTTTACTCGTTTTACTCGTTTTACTCGTTTTACTCGTTTTACTCGTTTTACTCGTTTTACTCGTTTCACTCGTTTTACTAATTTTACTCGTTTTACTCGTTTTACTCGTTTCACTCGTTTTACTCGTTTTACTCGATTTACTCGTTTTAATCGCTTTACTCGTTTTACTCGTTTTACTCGTTTTACTCGTTTTACTCGTTTCACTCGTTTTACTCGTTTCACTCGTTTTACTAATTTTACTCGTTTTACTCGTTTTACTCGTTTTACTCGTTTTACTCGTTTTACTCGTTTTACTCGTTTTACTCGTTTTACTCGTTTTACTCGTTTTACTCGTTTTACTCGTTTTACTCGTTTTACTCGTTTTACTCGTTTTACTCGTTTTACTCGTTATACTCGTTTTACTCGTTTAACTCGTTTTACTCGTTTTACTCGTTTTACTAGTTTTACTCGTTTTACTCGTTTTACTCGTTTTACTCGTTTTACTCGTTTTACTCGTTTTACTGGTTATACTCGTTTTACTCGTTTTACTCGTTATACTCGTTTTACTCCTTTTACTCGTTTTAATCGCTTTACTCGTTTTACTCGTTTTACTCGTTTTACTCGTTTTACTCGTTTTACTCGTTTTACTCGTTTTACTCGTTTTACTCGTTTTACTCGTTTTACTCGTTTTACTCGTTTTACTCGTTTTACTCGCTTTACTCGCTTTACTCGTTTTACTCGTTTTACTCGTTTTACTCGTTTTACTCGTTTTACTCGTTTTACTCGTTTTACTCGTTTTACTCGTTTTACTCGTTTTACTCGTTTTACTCGTTTTACTCGTTTTACTCCTTTTACTCGTTTTACTCGTTTTACTCGTTTTACTCGTTATACTCGTTTTACTCGTTATACTCGTTTTACTCGTTTTACTCGTTTTACTCGTTTTACTCGTTTTACTCGTTTTACTCGTTTTACTCGTTTTACTCGTTTTACTCGTTTTACTCGTTTTACTCGCTTTACTCGTTTTACTCGTTTTACTCGTTTTACTCGTTTTACTCGTTTCACTCGTTTTACTAATTTTACTCGTTTTACTCGTTTTACTCGTTTTAATCGCTTTACTCGTTTTACTCGTTTTACTAGTTTTACTCGTTTTACTCGTTTTACTCGTTATACTCGTTTTACTCGTTTTACTCGTTTTACTCGCTTTACTCGTTTTACTCGCTTTACTCGTTTTACTCGTTTTACTCGCTTTACTCGTTTTACTCGCTTTACTCGTTTTACTCGTTTTACTCGTTTTACTCGTTTTACTCGTTTTACTCGTGTTACTCGTTTTACTCGTTTTACTCGTTTTACTCGTTTTACTCGTTTTACTCGTTTTACTCGTTTTACTCGTTTTACTCGTTTTACTCGTTATACTCGTTTTACTCGTTTTACTCGTTTTACTCGCTTTACTCGTTTTACTCGTTTTACTCGTTTTACTCGTTTTACTCGTTTTACTCGTTTTACTCGTTTTACTCGTTTTACTCGTTTTACTCGTTTTACTCGTTATACTCGTTTTACTCGTTTAACTCGTTTTACTCGTTTTACTCGTTTTACTAGTTTTACTCGTTTTACTCGTTTTACTCGTTTTACTCGTTTTACTCGTTTTACTCGTTTTACTCGTTTTACTCGTTTTACTGGTTATACTCGTTTTACTCGTTATACTCGTTTTACTCCTATTACTCGTTTTAATCGCTTTACTCGTTTTACTCGTTTTACTCGTTTTAACGGCTTTACTCGTTTTACTCGTTTTACTCGTTTTACTCGTTTTACTCGTTTTACTCGTTATACTCGTTTTACTCGTTTTACTCGTTTTACTCGTTTTACTCGTTTTACTCGTTTTACTCGTTTTACTCGTTTTACTCGTTTTACTCGTTTTACTCGTTTTACTCGTTTTACTCGTTTTACTCGTTTTACTCGTTTTACTCGTTTTACTCGTTTTACTCGTTTTACTCGTTTTACTCGTTTTACTCGTTATACTCGTTTTACTCGTTTTACTCGTTTTACTCGCTTTACTCGTTTTACTCGTTTTACTCGTTTTACTCGTTTTACTCGTTTTACTCGTTTTACTCGTTTTACACGTTTTACTCGTTTTACTCGTTTTACTCGTTTTACTCGTTTTACTCGTTTTACTCGTTTTACTCGTTATACTCGTTTTACTCGTTTAACTCGTTTTACTCGTTTAACTCGTTTTACTCGTTTTACTCGTTTTACTAGTTTTACTCGTTTTACTCGTTTTACTCGTTTTACTCGTTTTACTCGTTTTACTCGTTTTACTCGTTTTACTCGTTTTACTCGTTTTACTCGTTTCACTCGTTTTACTAATTTTACTCGTTTTACTCGTTTTACTCGTTTTACTCGTTTTACTCGTTTCACTCGTTTTACTCGTTTTACTCGATTTACTCGTTTTAATCGCTTTACTCGTTTTACTCGTTTTACTCGTTTTACTCGTTTTACTCGTTTCACTCGTTTTACTCGTTTCACTCGTTTTACTAATTTTACTCGTTTTACTCGTTTTACTCGTTTTACTCGTTTTACTCGTTTTACTCGTTTTACTCGTTTTACTCGTTTTACTCGTTTTACTCGTTATACTCGTTTTACTCGTTTAACTCGTTTTACTCGTTTTACTCGTTTTACTAGTTTTACTCGTTTTACTCGTTTTACTCGTTTTACTCGTTTTACTCGTTTTACTCGTTTTACTCGTTTTACTGGTTATACTCGTTTTACTCGTTTTACTCGTTATACTCGTTTTACTCCTTTTACTCGTTTTAATCGCTTTACTCGTTTTACTCGTTTTACTCGTTTTACTCGTTTTACTCGTTTTACTCGTTTTACTCGTTTTACTCGTTTCACTCGTTTTACTCGTTTCACTCGTTTTACTAATTTTACTCGTTTTACTCGTTTTACTCGTTTTACTCGTTTTACTCGTTTCACTCGTTTTACTAGTTTTACTCGTTTTACCCGTTTTACTCGTTTTACTCGATTTACTCGCTTTACTCGTTTTACTCGTTTTACTCGTTTTACTCGTTTTACTCGTTTTACTCGTTTTACTCGCTTTACTCGCTTTACTCGTTTTACTCGTTTTACTCGTTTTACTCGTTTTACTCGTTTTACTCGTTTTACTCGTTTTACTCGTTTTACTCGTTTTACTCGTTTTACTCGTTTTACTCGTTTTACTCGTTTTACTCCTTTTACTCGTTTTACTCGTTTTACTCGTTTTACTCGTTATACTCGTTTTACTCGTTATACTCGTTTTACTCGTTTTACTCGTTTTACTCGTTTTACTCGTTTTACTCGTTTTACTCGTTTTACTCGTTTTAATCGTTTTACTCGTTTTACTCGTTTTACTCGTTTTACTCGTTTTACTCGTTTTACTCGTTTTACTCGTTTTACTCGTTTTACTCGTTTTACTCGTTTTACTCGTTTTACTCGTTTAACTCGTTTTACTCGTTTTACTCGTTTTACTAGTTTTACTCGTTTTACTCGTTTTACTCGTTTTACTCGTTTTACTCGTTTTACTCGTTTTACTCGTTTTACTCGTTTTACTCGTTATACTCGTTTTACTCCTTTTACTCGTTTTAATCGCTTTACTCGTTTTACTCGTTTTACTCGTTTTATTCGTTTTACTCGTTTTACTCGTTTTACTCGTTTTACTCGTTTCACTCGTTTTACTCGTTTCACTCGTTTTACTAATTTTACTCGTTTTACTCGTTTTACTCGTTTTACTCGTTTTACTCGTTTTACTCGTTTTACTCGTTTTACTAGTTTTACTCGTTTTACCCGTTTTACTCGTTTTACTCGATTTACTCGTTTTACTCGTTTTACTCGCTTTACTCGTTTTACTCGCTTTACTCGTTTTACTCGTTTTACTCGTTTTACTCGTTTTACTCGTTTTACTCGTTTTACTCGTTTTACTCGCTTTACTCGCTTTACTCGTTTTACTCGTTTTACTCGTTTTACTCGTTTTACTCGTTTTACTCGTTTTACTCGTTTTACTCGTTTTACTCGTTTTACTCCTTTTACTCGTTTTACTCGTTTTACTCGTTTTACTCGTTATACTCGTTTTACTCGTTATACTCGTTTTACTCGTTTTACTCGTTTTACTCGTTTTACTCGTTTTACTCGTTTTACTCGTTTTACTCGTTTTACTCGTTTTACTCGTTTTACTCGTTTTACTCGTTTTACTCGTTTTACTCCTTTTACTCGTTTTACTCGTTTTACTCGTTTCACTCGTTTTACTAATTTTACTCGTTTTACTCGTTTTACTCGTTTTACTCGTTTTAATCGCTTTACTCGTTTTACTCGTTTTACTAGTTTTACTAGTTTTACTCGTTTTACTTGTTTTACTCGTTTTACTCGTTTTACTCGTTTTACTCGTTTTACTCGTTTTACTCGTTTTACTCGTTTTACTCGTTTTACTCGTTTTACTCGTTTTACTCGTGTTACTCGTTTTACTCGTTTTACTCGTGTTACTCGTTTTACTCGTTTTACTCGTTTTACTCGTTTTACTCGTTTTACTCGTTTTACTCGTTTTACTCGTTTTACTCGTTTTACTCGTTTTACTCGTTTTACTCGTTTTACTCGTTTTACTCGTTTTACTCGTTATACTCGTTTTACTCGTTTTACTCGTTTTACTCGCTTTACTCGTTTTACTCGTTTTACTCGTTTTACTCGTTTTACTCGTTTTACTCGTTTTACTCGTTTTACTCGTTTTACTCGTTTTACTCGTTATACTCGTTTTACTCGTTTAACTCGTTTTACTCGTTTTACTCGTTTTACTAGTTTTACTCGTTTTACTCGTTTTACTCGTTTTACTCGTTTTACTCGTTTTACTCGTTTTACTCGTTTTACTCGTTTTACTCGTTTTACTCGTTTTACTGGTTATACTCGTTTTACTCGTTATACTCGTTTTACTCCTTTTACTCGTTTTAATCGCTTTACTCGTTTTACTCGTTTTACTCGTTTTACTCGTTTCACTCGTTTTACTCGTTTCACTCGTTTTACTAATTTTACTCGTTTGACTCGTTTTACTCGCTTTACTCGTTTTACTCGTTTTACTCGTTTTACTCGCTTTACTCGCTTTACCCGTTTTACTCGTTTTACTCGTTTTACTCGTTTTACTCGTTTTACTCGTTTTACTCGTTTTACTCGTTTTACTCGTTTTACTCGTTTTACTCGTTTTACTCGTTTTACTCGTTTTACTCGTTTTACTCGTTTTACTCGTTTTACTCCTTTTACTCGTTTTAATCGCTTTACTCGTTTTACTCGTTTTACTCGTTTTACTCGTTTTACTCGTTTTACTCGCTTTACTCGTTTTACTCGTTTTACTCGTTTTACTCGTTTTACTCGTTTCACTCGTTTTACTAATTTTACTCGTTTTACTCGTTTTACTCGTTTTAATCGCTTTACTCGTTTTACTCGTTTTACTCGTTTTACTAGTTTTACTAGTTTTACTCGTTTTACTCGTTTTACTCGTTTTACTCGTTTTACTCGTTTTACTCGTTTTACTCGTTTTACTCGTTTTACTCGTGTTACTCGTTTTACTCGTTTTACTCGTTTTACTCGTTTTACTCGTTTTACTCGTTTTACTCGTTTTACTCGTTTTACTCGTTTTACTCGTTATACTCGTTTTACTCGTTTTACTCGTTTTACTCGCTTTACTCGTTTTACTCGTTTTACTCGTTTTACTCGTTTTACTCGTTTTACTCGTTTTACTCGTTTTACTCGTTTTACTCGTTTTACTCGTTTTACTCGTTATACTCGTTTTACTCGTTTAACTCGTTTTACTCGTTTTACTCGTTTTACTAGTTTTACTCGTTTTACTCGTTTTACTCGTTTTACTCGTTTTACTCGTTTTACTCGTTTTACTCGTTTTACTCGTTTTACTCGTTTTACTCGTTTTACTCGTTTTACTCGTTTTACTCGTTTTACTCGTTTTACTGGTTATACTCGTTTTACTCGTTATACTCGTTTTACTCCTATTACTCGTTTTAATCGCTTTACTCGTTTTACTCGTTTTACTCGTTTTAACGGCTTTACTCGTTTTACTCGTTTTACTCGTTTTACTCGTTTTACTCGTTTTACTCGTTTTACTCGTTATACTCGTTTTACTCGTTATACTCGTTTTACTCGTTTTACTCGTTTTACTCGTTTTACTCGTTTTACTCGTTTTACTCGTTTTACTCGTTTTACTCGTTTTACTCGTTTTACTCGTTTTACTCGTTTTACTCGTTTTACTCGTTTTACTCGTTTTACTCGTTATACTCGTTTTACTCGTTTTACTCGTTTTACTCGCTTTACTCGTTTTACTCGTTTTACTCGTTTTACTCGTTTTACTCGTTTTACTCGTTTTACTCGTTTTACTCGTTTTACTCGTTTTACTCGTTTTACTCGTTTTACTCGTTTTACTCGTTATACTCGTTTTACTCGTTTAACTCGTTTTACTCGTTTAACTCGTTTTACTCGTTTTACTCGTTTTACTAGTTTTACTCGTTTTACTCGTTTTACTCGTTTTACTCGTTTTACTCGTTTTACTCGTTTTACTCGTTTTACTCGTTTTACTCGTTTTACTCGTTTCACTCGTTTTACTAATTTTACTCGTTTTACTCGTTTTACTCGTTTTACTCGTTTTACTCGTTTCACTCGTTTTACTCGTTTTACTCGATTTACTCGTTTTAATCGCTTTACTCGTTTTACTCGTTTTACTCGTTTTACTCGTTTTACTCGTTTCACTCGTTTTACTCGTTTTACTCGTTTTACTCGTTTTACTCGTTTTACTCGTTTTACTCGTTTTACTCGTTTTACTCGTTTTACTCGCTTTACTCGTTTTACTCGTTTTACTCGTTTTACTCGTTTTACTCGTTTCACTCGTTTTACTAATTTTACTCGTTTTACTCGTTTTACTCGTTTTAATCGCTTTACTCGTTTTACTCGTTTTACTAGTTTTACTAGTTTTACTCGTTTTACTTGTTTTACTCGTTTTACTCGTTTTACTCGTTTTACTCGTTTTACTCGTTTTACTCGTTTTACTCGTTTTACTCGTTTTACTCGTGTTACTCGTTTTACTCGTTTTACTCGTTTTACTCGTTTTACTCGTTTTACTCGTTTTACTCGTTTTACTCGTTTTACTCGTTTTACTCGTTTTACTCGTTATACTCGTTTTACTCGTTTTACTCGTTTTACTCGTTTTACTCGCTTTACTCGTTTTACTCGTTTTACTCGTTTTACTCGTTTTACTCGTTTTACTCGTTTTACTCGTTTTACTCGTTTTACTCGTTTTACTCGTTATACTCGTTTTACTCGTTTTACTCGTTTTACTCGTTTTACTCGTTTTACTCGTTTTACTCGTTTTACTCGTTTTACTCGTTTTACTCGTTTTACTCGTTTTACTCCTTTTACTCGTTTTACTCGTTTTACTCGTTTTACTCGTTATACTCGTTTTACTCGTTATACTCGTTTTACTCGTTTTACTCGTTTTACTCGTTTTACTCGTTTTACTCGTTTTACTCGTTTTACTCGTTTTACTCGTTTTAATCGTTTTACTCGTTTTACTCGTTTTACTCGTTTTACTCGTTTTACTCGTTTTACTCGTTTTACTCGTTTTACTCGTTTTACTCGTTTTACTCGTTTTACTCGTTTTACTCGTTATACTCGTTTTACTCGTTTAACTCGTTTTACTCGTTTTACTCGTTTTACTAGTTTTACTCGTTTTACTCGTTTTACTCGTTTTACTCGTTTTACTCGTTTTACTCGTTTTACTGGTTATACTCGTTTTACTCGTTTTACTCGTTATACTCGTTTTACTCCTTTTACTCGTTTTAATCGCTTTACTCGTTTTACTCGTTTTACTCGTTTTACTCGTTTTACTCGTTTTACTCGTTTTACTCGTTTTACTCGTTTCACTCGTTTTACTCGTTTCACTCGTTTTACTAATTTTACTCGTTTTACTCGTTTTACTCGTTTTACTCGTTTTACTCGTTTTACTCGTTTTACTCGTTTTACTCGTTTTACTCGTTTTACTAGTTTTACTCGTTTTACCCGTTTTACTCGTTTTACTCGATTTACTCGCTTTACTCGTTTTACTCGTTTTACTCGCTTTACTCGTTTTACTCGCTTTACTCGTTTTACTCGCTTTACTCGTTTTACTCGTTTTACTCGTTTTACTCGTTTTACTCGTTTTACTCGCTTTACTCGCTTTACTCGTTTTACTCGTTATACTCGTTTTACTCGTTTTACTCGTTTTACTCGCTTTACTCGTTTTACTCGTTTTACTCGTTTTACTCGTTTTACTCGTTTTACTCGTTTTACTCGTTTTACTCGTTTTACTCGTTTTACTCGTTTTACTCGTTTTACTCGTTTTACTCGTTATACTCGTTTTACTCGTTTAACTCGTTTTACTCGTTTAACTCGTTTTACTCGTTTTACTCGTTTTACTAGTTTTACTCGTTTTACTCGTTTTACTCGTTTTACTCGTTTTACTCGTTTTACTCGTTTTACTCGTTTTACTCGTTTTACTCGTTTTACTCGTTTCACTCGTTTTACTAATTTTACTCGTTTTACTCGTTTTACTCGTTTTACTCGTTTTACTAGTTTTACTCGTTTTACTCGTTTTACTCGTTTTACTCGTTTTACTCGTTTTACTCGTTTTACTCGTTTTACTCGTTTTACTCGTTTTACTCGTTTTACTCGTGTTACTCGTTTTACTCGTTTTACTCGTTTTACTCGTTTTACTCGTTTTACTCGTTTTACTCGTTTTACTCGTTTTACTCGTTTTACTCGTTTTACTCGTTTTACTCGTTTTACTCGTTATACTCGTTTTACTCGTTTTACTCGTTTTACTCGCTTTACTCGCTTTACTCGTTTTACTCGTTTCACTCGTTTTACTCGTTTTACTCGTTTTACTCGTTTTACTCGTTTTACTCGTTTTACTCGTTATACTCGTTTTACTCGTTTAACTCGTTTTACTCGTTTTACTCGTTTTACTAGTTTTACCTCGTTTTACTCGTTTTACTCGTTTTACTCGTTTTACTCGTTTTACTCGTTTTACTCGTTTTACTCGTTTTACTCGTTTTACTCGTTTTACTGGTTATACTCGTTTTACTCGTTATACTCGTTTTACTCGTTTTACTCGTTT
>NW_027486708.1:0-20633 GCF_050908995.1 Andrena cerasifolii | reverse complement strand
TATACTATAGCTAAGAGTTCCTTTTCTATAGTCGAGTTTATTTCGGCCTTGTTCAGGAGTCGGGAAGCGTAAGCAATCGGTAGCTCTTTATCTGTGACAGCTTGACTCAATATTCCTCCTATAGCATATTCGGAGGCGTCTGTAGTAACGTGAAATTCCAGTTCAAAATTTGGATATTGCAGGATAGGTTCGTTCTGCAATGCTGATCTTAGATGATCGAAGGCGCTTTGCTGGGACGGTCCCCAGGCGAATGCTGTGTCCTTCTTCAGTAACGAGGTTAATGGGCGAGCCGTTTTAGAAAACTCTGGGATAAACCTTCTGTAATATCCGGTCAGTCCAAGGAATTCTTTGATTCCCTTTGGTGTGCGAGGTGCAGGGTAGTTCCGGACTGCTTGGACTTTTTGTTGGTCCGGTTTCACACCCTCCTCGGTGATTATGTGTCCCAAATATGCGACTTCTCTGTGCAGGAACTTACATTTGGAAGGTTGGAGTTTAAGGTTTGCCTCTCGTAAGCGATGGGCGAGTTTTTTAAATTTAATTAAGTGTTCCGTGAGGGAACTTGCGTAGAGGACGATATCGTCCAAATAAACGAACATTTCTGTGCCCTGGAGCCCCGTAAGGGTGTGGTCCATCAGACGTTGGAAAGTCGCCGGTGCATTACAAAGCCCAAATGGCATTCTTACAAACTCGTAGTGTCCATGAGGTGTAGAGAATGCTGTTTTTGGTGCGTCTTCCGGCTTCATAGGTATTTGGTGGAATCCCGAAGCGAGGTCAAACACGGAGAAGTACTTGGCTCCTCCTAATTGATCCAATATCTCATTGATATTTGGAAGCGGGTATGCGTCGGGAACGGTCTTTTTGTTGAGTTCCCTAAAATCTATTACCATTCGCCACTGGGGTTCCCCATCAGGTCCTGGCTTCTTGAACACGATCCAGACGGGTGAGTTGTAAGGAGACAACGATGGTTTCACAATTTCATTTTCCAGTAGCTTGCGTACTTGTTGGTCGATTTCCTTCTTATGTACTGGAGGGAAGCGATATTGTTTCGTGTTGACAGGCACTGGGTCCGTCGTCTGGATCCTGTGCTGGATGACATTTGTATGACCTAACTTCTCGTCTGGTAGATGGAAAAGGTCGTGATTTTTCCTTATAATTTCTTGGACATGGTGTTTTTCCTCTTGATTCATATGTTCCGTTGAGATTGATTGGAGTATTCGTTCTACCCTCGAAGGGGTTTCCTCGGAATTTTCCCGTGTTTTTGATCCAGACGTAACCGCAAGAGACTTAAGGGAGGTTAGGGGAAGGGTAAATTTGGCGTAATGCGCAGGGGTTGAGGGTGAGTGCACCTTCGCGGGTGCCTCGAAATAGTGGATCGACGGATCCGGGGCTAAGAGGGACTTGTTTTTTATTAGGTCGGGGATGGGAGTAGTGCCTGTCGGCATTGTAGTCTCTTTTGGTCGGTTTTGTCTGGGTTCCGGAATTATCCAGTCGAATTCCTCTAGTTCAACGGTGGGTATTGTGACTGCTGTGTCTACCCCATTTGAATTTATTATTTGCAGGTATGCCTTGCCGTCTTGGTTACGGACAAGCGCGTTACCGGCATGGACTCCTGTACCTAGGTCTAACCGGGGCAAATACCCTTCTTCTATATTCGGGTTACCTACATGTACGAAGAAGGTGGTCTTTGATCTAGCGGTTAATACGATCGGGTTCCTGTCTACAAACGGAATTGGAGTTCCGTGGAACTCTAAACGCTTTTCTAAGTAGTTTATTGTTACGTCGCGTTCCATTAAAAATTCTGACCCTAATATTCCTTGGGTTTTAATTGGAAAGTCGTCGTCGACTACATGGAACGTGACGTCGTTGCCCAAGATGGTTACTCTTATTGTTCCAAGGGTAGAGACGGGATCATGTGAAATACCTCTCAATAATACTTGGTTTCCCGGGTCGATGTCTTGGAATCGCTTTACGGCCTGGATTTTTAACAAATTTACCTCCGAGCCGGTATCGATCATTAATTCGGGCGTTTTCCCGAAGTCCGTGGATTGGATTATTACGGATGGGACCTTACCATCGGTGTTTAGTTGCGCGGTGGCGATTCTAGTAGCGGTCTTTCCGTGTCCGCTTGTATTATGATTGGACGCGCTCCTGTTTGGCCCGTTCCACGGTACGCATCCATAGTTGTCCGTGGGGGCGGGGCGTTTCCCGAATCCCTTTGTCGGAAGGTTCCAGGGTTTCGGTCGTTGTTATTAAACATACGTTTCCTGCATTCCGAGATCAAATGGCCGGGCTTCTTACAATATCCACAAATTCGTAGCTCCGTAGGCCTTGAAGGAGGAGGTCGGTTTTTGTCCCAGTAAGGGAGCAGAGGTTTGGGCGCTTGGTGTCCATATTCCGCAGCGCGGTTTGGAGGATGCCTTTCGTAAGGTTGGGCGGTTGAACCTTGATTACCTCGACAGGACCGCGCGTCGTGGCCCGTTTTGTTGCAGAGTTGGCAAGTTAATTTCGGAGTCTTCTGCTCCGAAAATCGTAGGCGGTCCCTGTCAATCTTCTTGTCTACGAGCACGGCTTGATCGAACGCTTCGTCGAGCGTATCGAATTGGTGTTGCTGTAGCCTCATCCTAATGTGGGGGGGAAGTCCATCGACGAACGAATCTAGGGTTAGCCGATCTAATTCCTGAGGGCGATTTCGCGCGAAGTCGCGGTAGTATTCTCTGTCCTCTTCTAGAATGGCGAATCGGAGGTCCTTAACGCGTGAAATGTATTCCAGTATGTGCTCGTTGTTTCCTTTTATGACGTTAGCGAGTTCCCCACGATAGTGGTCCGATGATTTAGCAGGAGAAAAGGTACGTTTGAGTTGCTTAATTAGGTCGTTTACGGAGTCGAAGGCCCGATCCTCAACGGCCAAGTACGCATGGTCTTGCAGCTTATTTCTCAACAACCTCGTTAGCTGGGGTTCGGCTTGCGAGGGAATCAGAGCCTTAGCCCTGTTGCAGGCTCTCGCGAATTGCAACACAGACATGTTGTGACCATTAAACTTTGGGACCGTTTCTACGGCGTCTTTCAATTTGATCTGGGGCGATGGACCTTGGTCCGAAATGTCCCCGAAATTTAATACCGGTTTCCTATCGAAACGGGAGGAACCTGGAGTGGCGAAATTGTTCGCCGTTGGCGGGGGTACGAGAAGTTTTTCTATCATCTCGCGGATGGCGTGAATTTGATCGGAGAGGCCTTCAGGCGCGGGGTGCCTCGAGCCTGTAGCTATGTCCGAGTGCGTATTGGATTCCGGGTTTCTAATGTATTTCCCGTGCAAGCTCTCGATTTCGGCTTGTTTCTGTCGTAATAATTGCACTTTCTCCATTAATTCGGCGGTAGCGGAGTTTACAGCGTTAGCGGAAGCGCCCGCGATTTGGTCTAGTACGCAAGAGTCGTCGGTTTCGCCGTACACAGACATGGTTGTATTGTTTGGGGTTGCCTTAGAAATATTCTAATGTTTTCAGCGTCCGGTAGCCGTTATTTAAAAATCAAGGTGTTTTAAACCTGGGTAAAATTATCAAATCCAATGTAGCTCTTATTTGAGAGGAGGTAACTTTCTGAGCACTCGTCGCAGTTACTTATGGGGCGCCCTGGAATTAGAGGATTTCTGCACCGAGGGCAATATTTAGGTACGTTATACGTATAATAATAATGGGTCCAATATACTTCTACCGTATCTGCAGACGAAAAGCTAGAGCAATTTAGGCAAATCTCGCTGCCGTCCGTGGTTGTTGCTATTCCGCCAGAAACGCAGATCAGCGCATTCAAATATGCTGAAATGCTTTGTAGTCTGCGGCTCCGGTAAGATAGCACGCTTCGAAGAGGGTATGTAATGCACATTCTAGATATAGGGACGTTGTGGGTACCGTATATACAAAGAACCTATTCTTTGTTAACGGTAGACGAACATCCCACCGCTGTCACCAAATTTATGTCACGTCCCGGGTGAAGGTCTTTTTTAGGGGAATGACATAGTTGGGGTAGATCGGGAGGAAGCCTTGGCACGAAAACCAGTTTCGCGACACAAGGCTAGTTGGGGGAGTTTAGGCACGAAAACCAGCTTCGCGGCACTAAGCAGGATAGGACTTTGGCACGAAAACTAGTTTCGCGGCACAAAGTGAGGCAGGAGTTAGGCACGAAAACAAGTTTCGCGGCACTAGGAACGATGGGAGTTAGGCACGAAAACAGGTTTCGCGGCACTAGGAACGACGGGAGTTAGGCACGAAAACAGGTTTCGCGGCACTAGGCACGATGGGAGTTAGGCACGAAAACAAGTTTCGCGGCGCAAGCAACCAGGGAAGGTAAAGCAGTAATCAAGCACCAGAGTGACACCCGTTAGACACTAGCATGGGTATTTAAAGTCCTGATAATTGGATTTACCGTTGCATTAATATAAGAAACCTCGCGTTATATTTCTTTATAATAGAGGTAACGGTATGGTCGTACAAGGCCTATACGAAAGTAAGCCTTGTAAACACTGTAAGAAATCCCGGAGTTCGCGAACCGAGATCAGCTGTTGCAGTGGCTTGTTATGATTCGGTAATTCCGTAACCGAAGGATCACTACAATAATTCGAAGCGTTATTTAGAATAAGAACGTTTATTCAGTTCAAAGCATATGTGGTAATATTATAATAATGCGTGGGATGTTGAGCATTAGCACAAAACATTTATATAAATGGTAAACAATAGCAATATATAGATGAACATGAAATATGCGAGTATTAGCAATAGACAAGAATATGAAAAGCAATAAGCGTTAGGAATGTTAAGATGATATAAACGATAAGCAATAATAAGAAAAGCATAAGCAAGAAAGTGTAATATAAATGGCGATGATATGCAGTGTTATAATAAGTAATATTAATTGCTCACAGTTGTTGTCGAAAGTGAATCTCTCGTCGAGAGTAGTTGCACTGAATTTAATGCACGTTAGTTAAATTGTTACTTTCGTTGAACTGTCTCTATGGAAGAGCTTTCCGTAGAAGAAGAGTCCGTAGAAGAAGAGTGCTACGGCCTCTGGGGCCCTTGTATTTATACAGTGTTTAGGTATGAGGGGTGTGCGCGGTATGCACCGTGACTCATGCACGAAATATGCGTCGCAATAAGACTTCCGGGTTTTTTATAAAGGGCATTCGAAAAGGACTTCGCAATATTATTTCCGGGGTTTTTATGAGGGGCGCTCGAGAAGGGGGACTCAAACTAGTTACATGTGGTTTGCGTGTTTTGATTGGAACGGGGTAAGAGTGGCTTTGACTCGGTGGGTCGTAGGGAGGTCGTGAGACGTAGTCTCGATGTAAGAGGGTTTTTGGGACGAGGGACTTGTTTAGACTTTGAAGGTGAGGGAGGAGATCGTGCCTCGTAGGGCGTAGAGGGAAGGGGATTTCGTAGTAGATCATCTTGAGATAGGGACCGCTAAGGTATATCGTCAAGGTGGTCGGTAGTTGGGAAAAAGGGGTAAGATTTGAATTCGAGGGATTTTGGCGAAGATTTGGAGTAATTTGTGGGGAAGACTCTAATTACGACTGCGCGAAAAATAGTGGGACGTCACACTAGTAAAACGAGTAAAACGAGTAAAACGAGTAAAACGAGTAAAACGAGTAAACCGAGTAAAACGGGTAAAACGAGTAAAACGAGTAAAACGAGTAAAACGAGTAAATCGAGTAAAACGAGTACAACGAGTAAAACGAGTAAAACGAGTAAAACGAGTAAAACGAGCAAAACTAGTAAAACTAGTAAAACGAGTAAATCGAGCAAAACGAGCAAAACTAGTAAAACGAGTAAAACGAGTAAAACGAGTAAAACGAGTAAAACGAGTAAAACGAGTAATACGAGTAAAACGAGTAAAACGAGTAAAACGAGTAAAACGAGTAAAACGAGTAAAACGAGTAAAACGGGTAAACGAGTAAAACGAGTAAAACGAGTAAAACGAGTAAAACGAGTAAAACTAGTAAAACGAGTAAACCGAGTAAAACGAGTAAACCGAGTAAAACGAGTAAAACGAGTAAAACGAGTAAAACGAGTAAAACGAGTAAAACGAGTAAAACGAATAAAACGAGTAAAACGAGTAAAACGAGTAAAACGAGTAAAACGAGTAAAACGAGTAAAACGAGTAAAACGAGTAAAACTAGTAAAACGAGTAAAACTAGTAAAACGAGTAAAACGAGTAAAACGAGTAAAACGAGTAAAACGAGTAAAACGAGTAAAACGAGTAAAACGAGTAATACGAGTAATACGAGTAAAACGAGTAAAACGAGTAAAACGAGTAAAACGAGTAAAACGAGTAAAACTAGTAAAACGAGTAAAACGAGTAAAACGAGTAAAACGAGTAAAACGAGTAAAACGAGTAATACGAGTAAAACGAGTAAAACGAGTAAAACGAGTAAAACGAGTAAAACGAGTAAAACGAGTAAAACGAGTAAAACGAGTAAAACGAGTAAAACGAGTAAAACGAGTAAAACGAGTAAAACGAGTAAAACTAGTAAACCGAGTAAAACGAGTAAAACGAGTAAAACGAGTAAAACGAGTAAAACGAGTAAAACGAGTAAAACGAGCAAAACTAGTAAAACGAGTAAAACGAGTAAAACGAGTAAAACGAGTAAAACGAGTAAAACGAGTAAACCGAGTAAAACGGGTAAAACGAGTAAAACGAGTAAAACGAGTAAAACGAGTAAATCGAGTAAAACGAGTAAAACGAGTAAAACGAGTAAAACGAGTAAAACGAGTAAAACGAGTAAAACGAGTAAAACGAGTAAAACGAGTAAAACGAGTAAAACGAGTAAAACGAGTAAAACTAGTAAAACGAGTAAAACTAGTAAAACGAGTAATACGAGTAAAACGAGTAATACGAGTAAAACGAGTAAAACGAGTAAAACGAGTAAAACGAGTAAAACGAGTAAAACGAGTAAAACGAGTAAAACGAGTAAAACGAGTAAAACGAGTAAAACGAGTAAAACTAGTAAAACGAGTAAACCGAGTAAAACGAGTAAACCGAGTAAAACGGGTAAAACGAGTAAAACGAGTAAAACGAGTAAAACGAGTAAAACGAGTAAATCGAGTAAAACGAGTAAAACGAGTAAAACGAGTAAAACGAGTAAAACGAGTAAAACGAGTAAAACGAGTAAAACGAGTAAAACGAGTAAAACGAGTAAAACGAGTAAAACGAGCAAAACTAGTAAAACTAGTAAAACGAGTAAAACGAGTAAAACGAGTAAAACGAGTAGAACGATTAGAACGAGTAGAACGTGTAAAACGAGTAAACCGAGTAAAACGAGTAGAACGAGTAAAACGAGTAAAACGAGTAAAACGAGTAAAACGAGTAAAACGAGTAAAACGAGTAAAACGAGTAAAACGAGTAAAACGAGTAAAACTAGTAAAACGAGTAAAACGAGTAAAACGAGTAAAACGAGTAAAACGAGTAAAACGAGTAAAACGAGTAAAACGAGTAAAACGAGTAAAACGAGTAAAACGAGTGATACGACTAAAACGAGTAAAACGAGTAAAACTAGTAAAACGAGTAAAACGAGTAAAACGAGTAAAACTAGTAAAACGAGTAAAACGAGTAAAACGAGTAAAACGAGTAAAACGAGTAAAACGGGTAAAACGGGTAAACGAGTAAAACGAGTAAAACGAGTAATACGAGTAAAACGAGTAAAACGAGTAAAACGAGTAAAACGGGTAAACGAGTGAAACGAGTAAAACGAGTGAAACGAGTAAAACGAGTAAAACGAGTAAAACGAGTAAAACGAGTAAAACGAGTAAAACGAATAAAACGAGTAAAACGAGTTAAACGAGTAAAACGAGTAAAACGAGTAAAACGAGCAAAACGAGTAAAACGAGTAAAACGAGTAAAACGGGTATACGAGTAAAACGAGTAAAACTAGTAAAACGAGTAAAACGAGTAAAACGGGTATACGAGTAAAACGAGTAAAACTAGTAAAACGAGTAAAACGAGTGATACGACTAAAACGAGTAAAACGAGTAAAACTAGTAAAACGAGTAAAACGAGTAAAACGAGTAAAACTAGTAAAACGAGTAAAACGAGTAAAACTAGTAAAACGAGTAAAACGAGTAATACGAGTAAAACGAGTAAAACGAGTAAAACGAGTAAAACGGGTAAACGGTAAAACAAGTAAAACGAGTAAAACGAGTAAAACGAGTAAAACGAGTAAAACGAGTAAAACGAATAAAACGAGTAAAACGAGTAAAACGAGTAAAACGAGTAAAACGAGTAAAACGAGTAAAACGAGTAAAACGAGTAAAACGAGTAAAACGAGTAAAACGAGTAAAACGAGTAAAACGAGTAAAACGGGTAAACGAGTAAAACTAGTAAAACGAGTAAAACGAGTAAAACGAGTAAAACGAGTAAAACGAGTAAAACGAGTAAATCGAGTAAAACGAGTAAAACGAGTAAAACGAGTAAAACGAGCAAAACTAGTAAAACTAGTAAAACGAGTAAATCGAGCAAAACGAGCAAAACTAGTAAAACGAGTAAAACGAGTAAAACGAGTAAAACGAGTAAAACGAGTAAAACGAGTAAAACGAGTAAAACGAGTAAAACGAGTAAGACGAGTAAAACGAGTAAAACGAGTAAAACGAGTAAAACGAGTAAAACGAGTAAAACGAGTAAAACGAGTAAAACGAGTAAAACGAGTAAAACGGGTAAAACGAGTAAAACGAGTAAAACGAGTAAAACGAGTAAACGAGTAGAACGAGTAGAACGAGTAGAACGAGTAGAACGAGTAGAACGAGTAAAACGAGTAAAACGAGTAAAACGAGTAAAACGAGTAAAACGAGTAAAACGAGTAAAACGAGTAAAACGAGTAAAACGAGTAAAACGAGTAAAACGAGTAAAACGAGTAAAACGAGTAAAACGAGTAAAACGAGTAAAACGAGTAAAACGAGTAAAACGAGTAAAACGAGTAAAACGAGTAAAACGGTAAAACGAGTAGTAAAACGAGTAAAACGAGTAAAACGAGTAAAACTAGTAAAACGAGTAAACCGAGTAAAACGAGTAAACCGAGTAAAACGGGTAAAACGAGTAAAACGAGTAAAACGAGTAAATCGAGTAAAACGAGTAAAACGAGTAAAACGAGTAAAACGAGTAAAACGAGTAAAACGAGTAAAACGAGTAAAACGAGCAAAACTAGTAAAACTAGTAAAACGAGTAAAACGAGTAAAACGAGTAAAACGAGTAAAACGAGTAGAACGAGTAGAACGAGTAGAACGAGTAAAACGAGTAAAACGAGTAAAACGAGTAGAACGAGTAAACGAGTAGAACGAGTAAAACGAGTAAAACGAGTAAAACGAGTAAAACGAGTAAAACGAGTAAAACGAGTAAAACGAGTAAAACGAGTAAAACGAGTAAAACGAGTAAAACGAGTAAAACGAGTAAAACGAGTAAAACGAGTAAAACGAGTAAAACGAGTAAAACGAGTAAAACGAGTAAAACGAGTAAAACGAGTAAAACGAGTAAAACGAGTAAAACGAGTAAAACGAGTAAAACTAGTAAAACGAGTGAAACGAGTGATACGACTAAAACGAGTAAAACGAGTAAAACTAGTAAAACGAGTAAAACGAGTAAAACGAGTAAAACTAGTAAAACGAGTAAAACGAGTAAAACGAGTAAAACGAGTAAAACGAGTAAAACGGGTAAACGAGTAAAACGAGTAAAACTAGTAAAACGAGTAAAACGAGTAATACGAGTAAAACGAGTAAAACGAGTAAAACGAGTAAAACGAGTAAAACGGGTAAACGAGTGAAACGAGTAAAACGAGTAAAACGAGTAAAACGAGTAAAACGAGTAAAACGAGTAAAACGAATAAAACGAGTAAAACGAGTAAAACGAGTAAAACGAGTAAAACGAGTAAAACGAGTAAAACGAGTAAAACGAGTAAAACGAGTAAAACGAGTAAAACGGGTATACGAGTAAAACGAGTAAAACTAGTAAAACGAGTAAAACGAGTGATACGACTAAAACGAGTAAAACGAGTAAAACTAGTAAAACGAGTAAAACGAGTAAAACGAGTAAAACTAGTAAAACGAGTAAAACGAGTAAAACTAGTAAAACGAGTAAAACGAGTAATACGAGTAAAACGAGTAAAACGAGTAAAACGAGTAAAACGAGTAAAACGGGTAAACGAGTAAAACGAGTAAAACTAGTAAAACGAGTAAAACAAGTAAAACGAGTAAAACGAGTAAAACGAGTAAAACGAGTAAAACGAATAAAACGAGTAAAACGAGTAAAACGAGTAAAACGAGTAAAACGAGTAAAACGAGTAAAACGAGTAAAACGAGTAAAACGAGTAAAACGAGTAAAACGAGTAAAACGAGTAAAACGAGTAAAACGGGTAAACGAGTAAAACTAGTAAAACGAGTAAAACGAGTAAAACGAGTAAAACGAGTAAAACGAGTAAAACGAGTAAAACGAGTAAAACGAGTAGAACGAGTAGAACGAGCAAAACTAGTAAAACTAGTAAAACGAGTAAACCGAGTAAAACGAGTAAACCGAGTAAAACGGGTAAAACGAGTAAAACGAGTAAAACGAGTAAAACGAGTAAATCGAGTAAAACGAGTAAAACGAGTAAAACGAGTAAATCGAGTAAAACGAGTAAAACGAGTAAAACGAGAAAACGAGTAAAACGGGTAAAACGAGTAAAACGAGTAAAACGAGTAAAACGAGTAGAACGAGTAGAACGAGTAGAACGAGTAGAACGAGTAGAACGAGTAGAACGAGTAGAACGAGTAAAACGAGTAAAACGAGTAAAACGAGTAAAACGAGTAAAACGAGTAAAACGAGTAAAACGAGTAAAACGAGTAAACCGAGTAAAACGAGTAAAACGAGTAAAACGAGTAAAACGAGTAAAACGAGTAAAACGAGTAAAACGAGTAAAACGAGTAAAACGAGCAAAACTAGTAAAACGAGTAAAACGAGTAAAACGAGTAAAACGAGTAAACCGAGTAAAACGGGTAAAACGAGTAAAACGAGTAAAACGAGTAAAACGAGTAAATCGAGTAAAACGAGTAAAACGAGTAAAACGAGTAAAACGAGTAAAACGAGTAAAACGAGTAAAACGAGTAAAACGAGTAAAACGAGTAAAACGAGTAAAACGAGTAAAACTAGTAAAACGAGTAAAACTAGTAAAACGAGTAATACGAGTAAAACGAGTAATACGAGTAAAACGAGTAAAACGAGTAAAACGAGTAAAACGAGTAAAACGAGTAAAACGAGTAAAACGAGTAAAACGAGTAAAACGAGTAAAACTAGTAAAACGAGTAAACCGAGTAAAACGAGTAAACCGAGTAAAACGGGTAAAACGAGTAAAACGAGTAAAACGAGTAAAACGAGTAAAACGAGTAAATCGAGTAAAACGAGTAAAACGAGTAAAACGAGTAAAACGAGTAAACCGAGTAAAACGGGTAAAACGAGTAAAACGAGTAAAACGAGTAAAACGAGTAAAACGAGTAAATCGAGTAAAACGAGTAAAACGAGTAAAACGAGTAAAACGAGTAAAACGAGTAGAACGAGTAAAACGAGTAAAACGAGTAAAACGAGTAAAACGAGTAAAACGAGTAAAACGAGTAAAACGAGTAAAACGAGTAAAACGAGTAAAACTAGTAAAACGAGTAAAACGAGTAAAACGAGTAAAACGAGTAAAACGAGTAAAACGAGTAAAACGAGTAAAACGAGTAAAACGAAACGAGTAAAACGAGTAAAACGAGTAAAACGAGTAAAACGAGTAAAACGAGTAAAACGAGTAAAACGAGTAAAACGAGTAAAACGAGTAAAACGAGTAAAACGAGTAAAACGAGTAAACGAGTAAAACGAGTAAACGAGTAAAACGAGTAAAACGAGTAAAACGAGTAAAACGAGTAAAACGAGTAAAACGAGTAAAACGAGTAAAACGAGTAAAACGAGTAAAACGAGTAAAACGAGTAAAACGAGTAAAACGAGTAAAACGAGTAAAACGAGTAAAACGAGTAAAACGAGTAAAACGAGTAAAACGAGTAAAACGAGCAAAACTAGTAAAACTAGTAAAACGAGTAAAACGAGTAAAACGAGTAAAACGAGTAGAACGAGTAGAACGAGTAGAACGAGTAAAACGAGTAAAACGAGTAAAACGAGTAGAACGAGTAAAACGAAGTAAAACGAGTAAAACGAGTAAAACGAGTAAAACGAGTAAAACGAGTAAAACGAGTAAAACGGGTAAACGAGTAAAACGAGTAAAACTAGTAAAACGAGTAAAACGAGTAATACGAGTAAAACGAGTAAAACGAGTAAAACGAGTAAAACGAGTAAAACGAGTAAAACGAGTAAAACGAGTAAAACGAGCAAAACTAGTAAAACGAGTAAAACGAGTAAAACGAGTAAAACGAGTAAAACGAGTAAAACTAGTAAAACGAGTAAAACGAGTGATACGACTAAAACGAGTAAAACGAGTAAAACGAGTAAAACGAGTAAAACGAGTAAAACGAGTAAAACGAGCAAAACTAGTAAAACGAGTAAAACGAGTAAAACGAGTAAAACGAGTAAAACGAGTAAAACGAGTAAAACGAGTAAAACGAGTAAAACGAGTAAACCGAGTAAAACGAGTAAAACGAGTAAAACGAGTAAAACGAGTAAAACGAGTAAAACGAGTAAAACGAGTAAGACGAGCAAAACTAGTAAAACGAGTAAAACGAGTAAAACGAGTAAAACGAGTAAAACGAGTAAAACGGGTATACGAGTAAAACGAGTAAAACTAGTAAAACGAGTAAAACGAGTGATACGACTAAAACGAGTAAAACGAGTAAAACTAGTAAAACGAGTAAAACGCGTAAAACGAGTAAAACTAGTAAAACGAGTAAAACGAGTAAAACGAGTAAAACGAGTAAAACGAGTAAAACGGGTAAACGAGTAAAACGAGTAAAACTAGTAAAACGAGTAAAACGAGTAATACGAGTAAAACGAGTAAAACGAGTAAAACGAGTAAAACGGGTAAACGAGTAAAACGAGTAAAACTAGTAAAACGAGTAAAACGAGTAAAACGAGTAAAACGGGTATACGAGTAAAACGAGTAAAACTAGTAAAACGAGTAAAACGAGTGATACGACTAAAACGAGTAAAACGAGTAAAACTAGTGAAACGAGTAAAACGAGTAAAACGAGTAAAACGAGTAATACGAGTAATACGAGTAATACGAGTAAAACGAGTAAAACGAGTAAAACGAGTAAAACGAGTAAAACGAGTAAAACGAGTAATACGAGTAAAACGAGTAAAACGAGTAAAACGAGTAAAACGAGTAAAACGAGTAAAACGAGTAAAACGAGTAAAACGAGTAAAACGAGTAAACCGAGTAAAACGAGTAAAGCGAGTAAAACGAGTAAAACGAGTAAAACGAGTAAAACGAGTAAAACGAGTAAAACGAGTAAAACGAGTAAAACGGGTAAACGAGTAAAACTAGTAAAACGAGTAAAACGAGTAAAACGAGTAAAACGAGTAAAATGAGTAGAACGAGTAGAACGAGTAAAACGAGTAAAACGAGTAAAACGAGTAAAACGAGTAAAACGACTAAATCGAGTAAAACGAGTAAAACGAGTAAAACGAGTAAAACGAGTAAAACGAGCAAAACGAGTAAAACGAGTAAAACGAGTAAAACGAGTAAAACGAGTAAAACGAGTAAAACGAGTAAAACGGGTATACGAGTAAAACGAGTAAAACGAGTAAAACGAGTAAAACGAGTAAAACGAGTAAAACGAGTAAAACGAGTAAAACGAGTAAAACGAGTAAAACGAGTAAAACGAGTAAAACGAGTAAAACGAGTAAAACGAGTAAAACGAGTAAAACGAGTAAAACGAGTAAAACGAGTAAAACTAGTAAAACGAGTAAAACTAGTAAAACGAGTAAAACGAGTAAAACGAGTAAAACGAGTAAAACGAGTAAAACGAGTAAAACGAGTAAAACGAGTAAAACTAGTAAAACGAGTAAAACGAGTAAAACGAGTAAAACGAGTAAAACGAGTAAAACGAGTAAAACGAGTAAAACGAGTAAAACGAGTAAAACGAGTAAAACGAGTAAAACGAGTAAAACGAGTAAAACGGGTAAACGAGTAAAACGAGTAAAACTAGTAAAACGAGTAAAACGAGTAATACGAGTAAAACGAGTAAAACTGGTAAAACGAGTAAAACGAGTGATACGACTAAAACGAGTAAAACGAGTAAAACTAGTAAAACGAGTAAAACGAGTAAAACGAGTAAAACTAGTAAAACGAGTAAAACGAGTAAAACGAGTAAAACTAGTAAAACAAGTAAAACGAGTAAAACGAGTAAAACGAGTAAAACGAGTAAAACGAGTAAAACTAGTAAAACGAGTAAAACGAGTAAAACGAGTAAAACGAGTAAAACTAGTAAAACGAGTAAAACAAGTAAAACGAGTAAAACGAGTAAAACGAGTAAAACGAGTAAAACGAATAAAACGAGTAAAACGAGTAAAACGAGTAAAACGAGTAAAACGAGTAAAACGAGTAAAACGAGTAAAACGAGTAAAACGAGTAAAACGAGTAAAACGAGTAAAACGAGTAAAACGAGTAAAACGAGTAAAACGAGTAAAACGAGTAAAACGAGTAAAACGAGTAAAACGAGTAAAACGAGTAAAACGAGTAAAACGAGTAAAACGAGTAAAACGAGTAAAACGAGTAAAACGAGTAAAACGAGTAAAACGAGTAAAACTAGTAAAACGAGTAAAACGAGTAAAACGAGTAAAACGAGTAAAACGAGTAAAACGAGTAAAACGAGTAAAACGAGTAAAACGAGTAAAACGAGTAAAACGAGTAAAACGAGTAAAACGAGTAAACCGAGTAAAACGAGTAAAACGAGTAAAACGAGTAAAACGAGTAAAACGAGTAAAACGAGTAAAACGAGTAAGACGAGCAAAACTAGTAAAACGAGTAAAACGAGTAAAACGAGTAAAACGAGTAAAACGAGTAAAACGAGTAAAACGAGTAAAACGAGTAAAACGGGTATACGAGTAAAACGAGTAAAACTAGTAAAACGAGTAAAACGAGTGATACGACTAAAACGAGTAAAACGAGTAAAACTAGTAAAACGAGTAAAACGCGTAAAACGAGTAAAACTAGTAAAACGAGTAAAACGAGTAAAACGAGTAAAACGAGTAAAACGAGTAAAACGGGTAAACGAGTAAAACGAGTAAAACGAGTAAAACGAGCAAAACTAGTAAAACGAGTAAAACGAGTAAAACGAGTAAAACGAGTAAAACGAGTAAAACTAGTAAAACGAGTAAAACGAGTGATACGACTAAAACGAGTAAAACGAGTAAAACGAGTAAAACGAGTAAAACGAGCAAAACGAGTAAAACGAGCAAAACTAGTAAAACGAGTAAAACGAGTAAAACGAGTAAAACGAGTAAAACGAGTAAAACGAGTAAAACGAGTAAACCGAGTAAAACGAGTAAAACGAGTAAAACGAGTAAAACGAGTAAAACGAGTAAAACGAGTAAAACGAGTAAGACGAGCAAAACTAGTAAAACGAGTAAAACGAGTAAAACGAGTAAAACGAGTAAAACGAGTAAAACGAGTAAAACGAGTAAAACGAGTAAAACGGGTAAACGAGTAAAACGAGTAAAACTAGTAAAACGAGTAAAACGAGTAATACGAGTAAAACGAGTAAAACGAGTAAAACGAGTAAAACGGGTAAACGAGTAAAACGAGTAAAACTAGTAAAACGAGTAAAACAAGTAAAACGAGTAAAACGAGTAAAACGAGTAAAACGAGTAAAACGAGTAAAACGAGTAAAACGAATAAAACGAGTAAAACGAGTAAAACGAGTAAAACGAGTAAAACGAGTAATACGAGTAAAACGAGTAAAACGAGTAAAACGAGTAAAACGAGTAAAACGAGTAAAACGGGTAAACGAGTAAAACTAGTAAAACGAGTAAAACGAGTAAAACGAGTAAAACGAGTAAAACGAGTAAAACGAGTAAAACGAGTAGAACGAGTAAAACGAGTAGAACGAGTAGAACGAGTAGAACGAGTAGAACGAGTAAAACGAGTAAAACGAGTAAAACGAGTAAAACGAGTAAAACGAGTAAAACGAGTAAAACGAGTAAAACGAGTAAAACGAGTAAAACGAGTAAAACGGGTAAACGAGTAAAACGAGTAAAACTAGTAAAACGAGTAAAACGAGTAATACGAGTAAAACGAGTAAAACGAGTAAAACGAGTAAAACGAGTAAAACGAGTAAAACGAGTAAAACGAGCAAAACTAGTAAAACGAGTAAAACGAGTAAAACGAGTAAAACGAGTAAAACGAGTAAAACGAGTAAAACTAGTAAAACGAGTAAAACGAGTGATACGACTAAAACGAGTAAAACGAGTAAAACGAGTAAAACGAGTAAAACGAGCAAAACTAGTAAAACGAGTAAAACGAGTAAAACGAGTAAAACGAGTAAAACGAGTAAAACGAGTAAAACGAGTAAAACGAGTAAAACGAGTAAAACGAGTAAAACGAGTAAAACGAGTAAAACGGGTATACGAGTAAAACGAGTAAAACTAGTAAAACGAGTAAAACGAGTGATACGACTAAAACGAGTAAAACTAGTAAAACGAGTAAAACGAGTAAAACGAGTAAAACGAGTAATACGAGTAATACGAGTAAAACGAGTAAAACGAGTAAAACGAGTAAAACGAGTAAAACGAGTAAAACGAGTAATACGAGTAAAACGAGTAAAACGAGTAAAACGAGTAAAACGAGTAAAACGAGTAAAACGAGTAAAACGAGTAAAACGAGTAAAACGAGTAAAACGAGTAAAACTAGTAAAACGAGTAAAACGAGTAATACGAGTAAAACGAGTAAAACGAGTAAAACGAGTAAAACAAGTAAAACGAGTAAAACGAGTAAAACGAGTAAAACGAGTAAAACGAGTAAAACGAGTAAAACGAGTAAAACGAGTAAAACGAGTAAAACGAGTAAAACGAGTAAAACGAGTAAAACGAGTAAAACGAGTAAAACGAGTAAAACGAGTAAAACGAGTAAAACGAGTAAAACGAGTAAAACGAGTAAAACGAGTAAAACGAGTAGAACGAGTAGAACGAGTAAAACGAGTAAAACGAGTAAAACGAGTAAAACTAGTAAAACGAGTAAAACGAGTGATACGACTAAAACGAGTAAAACGAGTAAAACGAGTAAAACGAGTAAAACGAGTAAAACGAGTAAAACGAGCAAAACTAGTAAAACGAGTAAAACGAGTAAAACAAGTAAAACGAGTAAAACGAGTAAAACGAGTAAAACGAGTAAAACGAATAAAACGAGTAAAACGAGTAAAACGAGTAAAACGAGTAAAACGAGTAAAACGAGTAAAACGAGTAAAACGAGTAAAACGGGTAAAACGAGTAAAACGAATAAAACGAGTAAAACGAGTAAAACGAGTAAAACGAGTAAAACGGGTATACGAGTAAAACGAGTAAAACTAGTAAAACGAGTAAAACGAGTGATACGACTAAAACGAGTAAAACGAGTAAAACTAGTAAAACGAGTAAAACGAGTAAAACGAGTAAAACGAGTAATACGAGTAAAACGAGTAAAACGAGTAAAACGAGTAAAACGAGTAAAACGAGTAAAACGAGTAAAACGAGTAAAACGAGTAAAACGAGTAAAACGAGTAAAACGAGTAAAACGAGTAAAACGAGTAAAACGAGTAAAACGAGTAAAACGAGTAAAACGAGTAATACGAGTAAAACGAGTAAAACGAGTAAAACGAGTAAAACGAGTAAAACGAGTAAAACGAGTAAAACGAGTAAAACGAGTAAAACGAGTAAAACGAGTAAAACGAGTAAAACGAGTAAAACGAGTAAAACGAGTAAAACGAGTAAAACGAGTAAAACGAGTGATACGACTAAAACGAGTAAAACGAGTAAAACGAGTAAAACGAGTAAAACGAGTAAAACGAGTAAAACGAGCAAAACGAAGTAAAACGAGTAAAACGAGTAAAACGAGTAAAACGAGTAAAACGAAGTAAAACGAGTAAAACGAGTAAAACGAGTAAAACGAGTAAAACGGTATACGAGTAAAACGAGTAAAACTAGTAAAACGAGTAAAACGAGTGATACGACTAAAACGAGTAAAACGAGTAAAACTAGTAAAACGAGTAAAACGAGTAAAACGAGTAAAACGAGTAATACGAGTAATACGAGTAAAACGAGTAAAACGAGTAAAACGAGTAAAACGAGTAAAACGAGTAAAACGAGTAAAACGAGTAAAACGAGTAATACGAGTAAAACGAGTAAAACAAGTAAAACGAGTAAAACGAGTAAAACGAGTAAAACGAGTAAAACGAGTAAAACGAATAAAACGAGTAAAACGAGTAAAACTAGTAAAACGAGTAAAACGAGTAATACGAGTAAAACGAGTAAAACGAGTAAAACGAGTAAAACGAGTAAAACGGGTAAACGAGTAAAACGAGTAAAACTAGTAAAACGAGTAAAACGAGTAAAACGAGCAAAACTAGTAAAACGAGTAAAACGAGTAAAACAAGTAAAACGAGTAAAACGAGTAAAACGAGTAAAACGAGTAAAACGAGTAAAACGAGTAAAACGAGTAAAACGAGTAAAACGAATAAAACGAGTAAAACGAGTAAAACGAGTAAAACGAGTAAAACGAGTAAAACGAGTAAAACGAGTAAAACGAGTAAAACGAGTAAAACGAGTAAAACGAGTAAAACGAGTAGAACGAGTAAAACGAGTAGAACGAGTAAAACGAGTAAAACGAGTAAAACGAGTAAAACGAGTAAAACGAGTAAAACGAGTAAAACGAGTAAAACGAGTAAAACGAGTAAAACGAGTAAAACGAGTAAAACGAGTAAAACGAGTAAAACGAGTAAAACGAGTAAAACGAGTAAAACGAGTAAAACGAGTAAAACGAGTAAAACGAGTAAAACGAGTAAAACGAGTAAAACGAGTGATACGACTAAAACGAGTAAAACGAGTAAAACGAGTAAAACGAGTAAAACGAGTAAAACGAGCAAAACTAGTAAAACGAGTAAAACGAGTAAAACGAGAAAAACGAGTAAAACGAGTAAAACGAGTAAAACGGGTATACGAGTAAAACGAGTAAAACTAGTAAAACGAGTAAAACGAGTGATACGACTAAAACGAGTAAAACGAGTAAAACTAGTGAAACGAGTAAACGAGTAAAACGAGTAAAACGAGTAAAACGAGTAATACGAGTAATACGAGTAATACGAGTAAAACGAGTAATACGAGTAAAACGAGTAAAACGAGCAAAACGAGTAAAACGAGTAAAACGAGTAAAACGAGTAAAACGAGTAAAACGAGTAAAACGAGTAAAACGAGTAAAACGAGTAAAACGAGTAAAACGAGTAAACGAGTAAAACGAGTAAAACGAGTAAAACGAGTAAACGAGTAAAACGAGTAAACCGAGTAAAACGAGTAAAGCGAGTAAAACGAGTAAAACGAGTAAAACGAGTAAAACGAGTAAAACGAGTAAAACGAGTAAAACGAGTAAAACGAGTAAAACGGGTAAACGAGTAAAACTAGTAAAACGAGTAAAACGAGTAAAACGAGTAAAACGAGTAAAATGAGTAGAACGAGTAGAACGAGTAAAACGAGTAAAACGAGTAAAACGAGTAAAACGACTAAATCGAGTAAAACGAGTAAAACGAGTAAAACGAGTAAAACGAGTAAAACGAGCAAAACGAGTAAAACGAGTAAAACGAGTAAAACGAGTAAAACGAGTAAAACGAGTAAAACGAGTAAAACGAGTAAAACGGGTATACGAGTAAAACGAGTAAAACTAGTAAAACGAGTGATACGACTAAAACGAGTAAAACGAGTAAAACTAGTAAAACGAGTAAAACGAGTAAAACGAGTAAAACTAGTAAAACGAGTAAAACGAGTAAAACGAGTAAAACGAGTAAAACTAGTAAAACGAGTAAAACAAGTAAAACGAGTAAAACGAGTAAAAAGAGTAAAACGAGTAAAACGAGTAAAACGAATAAAACGAGTAAAACGAGTAAAACGAGTAAAACGAGTAAAACGAGTAAAACGAGTAAAACGAGTAAAACGAGTAAAACGAGTAAAACGAGTAAAACGAGTAAAACGAGTAAAACGAGTAAAACGAGTAAAACGAGTAAAACGAGTAAAACGAGTAAAACGAGTAAAACGAGTAAAACGAGTAAAACGAGTAAAACGAGTAAAACGAGTAAAACGAGTAAAACGAGTAAAACGAGTAAAACGAGTAAAACGAGTAAAACGAGTAAAACTAGTAAAACGAGTAAAACTAGTAAAACGAGTAAAACGAGTAAAACGAGTAAAACGAGTAAAACGAGTAAAACGAGTAAAACGAGTAAAACGAGTAAAACGAGTAAAACGAGTAAAACGAGTAAAACGAGTAAAACGAGTAAAACGAGTAAAACGAGTAAAACGAGTAAAACGAGTAAAACGAGTAAAACGAATAAAACGAGTAAAACGAGTAAAACGAGTAAAACGAGTAAAACGAGTAAAACGAGTAAAACGAGTAAAACGAGTAAAACGAGTAAAACGAGTAGAACGAGTAAAACGAGTAGAACGAGTAAAACGAGTAGAACGAG
>NW_027486707.1:0-20638 GCF_050908995.1 Andrena cerasifolii | reverse complement strand
TCTATTTATTTACCTATTTTTCTCTAGTTATTTACCTCCTTTTTCTGTATTTATTTACCTACTTTGTTTTCTCTACTTCATTACCTATTTTTCTCTATTTCTTTATCTATTTTTTTCTCTAATTTATTTACCTATTTTTTCGCTGTTTATTTACCTATTTTTCTCTATTTTATTTACCTACTTTTTCTCTATTTATTTACCTATTTTTCTCTAGTTATTTACATATTTCTTTCTCTCATTTATTTACCTATTTTTTCTCTGTTTAGTTACCTATTTTTTCCTCTAATTTATTTACCTATTTTTTTATTTACCTTTTTTTCCTTGATTTATTTAGCTATGTTTCTCTATTTATTTAGCTATTTTTCTCTATTTATAAACCTATTTTTCTCTAATTTCTTTACCAATTTTTTCTCTGCTTATTTACCTATTTTTTCCTGTAATTTATTTATATATTTTTTTCTCTAATTTATTTACCTATTTTTCTCTATTTATTCACCTATTTTCTCTCTATTTATTTATCTATTTTTTTCTCTAATTTATTTACCTATTTTTTCTCTAGTTTATTTACCTATTTTTGTCTATTTATTTGGCTATTTTTTCTCTATTTTATTTACCTATTTTTTATCTATTTATTTACCTACTTTTTCTCTTTTTATTTATCTATTTTTTCTCTAGTTATTTACCTATTTCTTTCTCTCATTTATTTACCTATTTTTCTCTGTTTAGTTACCTATTTTTTCCTCTAATTTATTTACCTATTTTTTTATTTACCTTTTTTCCTTGATTTATTTAGCTATTTTTCTCTATTGATACACCTATTTTTCTCTATTTACTTACCTATTTTTTCTTTAGTTATTTACCTATTTCTTTCTCTCATTTATTTACCTATTTTTTCTCTGTTTAGTTACCTATTTTTTCCTCTAATTTATTTACCTATTTTTTTATTTACCTTTTTTCCCTTAATTTATTTAGCTATTTTTCTCTATTTATTTAGCTATTTTTCTCTATTTATAAACCTATTTTTCTCTAATTTCTTTACCAATTTTTTCACTGTTTATTTACCTATTTTTTCCTTTAATTTATTTACCTATTTTTTATATACCTTATTTTCTTAGATTTATTTAGCTATTTATCTATATTTATACACCTATTTTTTCTCTAAATAATTTAACTATTTTTTCTCTATTTATTTACCTATTTTTTCTCTATTTATTTACCTCTTTTGTTTTCTCTATTTATTTACCTATTTTTCTCTAGTTATTTACCTCCTTTTTCTGTATTTATTTACCTACTTTGTTTTCTCTACTTCATTACCTATTTTTCTCTATTTCTTTATGTATTTTTTTCTCTAATTTATTTACCTATTTTTCTCTATTTATTCACCTATTTTCTCTCTATTTATTTATCTACTTTTTTCTCTAATTTATTTACCTATTTTTTCTCTAGTTTATTTACCTATTTTTGTCTATTTATTTACCTATTTTTTCTCTATTTATTTACCTCTTTTGTTTTCTCTATTTATTTACCTATTTTTCTCTAGTTATTTACCTCCTTTTTCTGTATTTATTTACCTACTTTGTTTTCTCTACTTCATTACCTATTTTTCTCTATTTCTTTATCTATTTTTTTTCTCTAATTTATTTACCTATTTTTTCGCTGTTTATTTACCTATTTTTCTCTATTTTATTTACCTACTTTTTCTCTATTTATTTACCTATTTTTCTCTAGTTATTTACCTATTTCTTTCTCTCATTTATTTACCTATTTTTTCTCTGTTTAGTTACCTATTTTTTCCTCTAATTTATTTACCTATTTTTTTATTTACCTTTTTTTCCTTGATTTATTTAGCTATGTTTCTCTATTTATTTAGCTATTTTTCTCTATTTATAAACCTATTTTTCTCTAATTTCTTTACCAATTTTTTCTCTGTTTATTTACCTATTTTTTCCTGTAATTTATTTATATATTTTTTTCTCTAATTTATTTACCTATTTTTCTCTATTTATTCACCTATTTTCTCTCTATTTATTTATCTATTTTGTTCTCTAATTTATTTACCTATTTTTTCTCTAGTTTATTTACCTATTTTTGTCTATTTATTTGGCTATTTTTTCTCTATTTTATTTACCTATTTTTTATCTATTTATTTACCTACTTTTTCTCTTTTTATTTATCTATTTTTTCTCTAGTTATTTACCTATTTCTTTCTCTCATTTATTTACCTATTTTTCTCTGTTTAGTTACCTATTTTTCCTCTAATTTATTTACCTATTTTTTTATTTACCTTTTTCCTTGATTTATTTAGCTATTTTTCTCTATTGATACACCTATTTTTCTCTATTTACTTACCTATTTTTTCTTTATTTATTTACCTATTTCTTTCTCTCATTTATTTACCTATTTTTTCTCTGTTTAGTTACCTATTTTTTCCTCTAATTTATTTACCTATTTTTTTATTTACCTTTTTTCCCTTAATTTATTTAGCTATTTTTCTCTATTTATTTAGCTATTTTTCTCTATTTATAAACCTATTTTTCTCTAATTTCTTTACCAATTTTTTCACTGTTTATTTACCTATTTTTTCCTGTAATTTATTTAACTATATTTTTCTCTAATTTATTTACCTATTTTTCTCTATTTATTCACCTATTTTCTCTGTATTTATTTATCTATTTTTTTCTCTAATTTATTTACCTATTTTTTCTCTATTTTATTTACCTCTTTTTTCTCTATTTATTTACCTATTTTTCTCTATTTATTTACCTATTTTTCTCTATTTATTTACCTATTTTTTTCTCTCATTTATTTACCTATTTTTTCTCTGTTTATTTACCTATTTTTTCCTTTAATTTATTTACCCATTTTTTATTTACCTTATTTTCTTTGATTTATTTAGCTATTTATCTATATTTATACTCCTATTTTTTCTCTAAATAATTTAACTATTTTTTCTCTATTTATTTACCTATTTTTTCTCTATTTATTTACCTATTTTTCTCTATTTATTCACCTATTTTCTCTGTATTTATTTATCTATTTTTTTCTCTAATTTATTTACCTATTTTTTCTCTATTTTATTTACCTCTTTTTTCTCTATTTATTTACCTATTTTTCTCTAGTTATTTACCTCCTTTTTCTGTATTTATTTACCTACTTTGTTTTCTCTACTTCATTACCTATTTTTCTCTATTTCTTTATGTATTTTTTTCCTAATTTATTTACCTATTTTTCTCTATTTATTCACCTATTTTCTCTCTATTTATTTATCTATTTTTTTCTCTAATTTATTTACCTATTTTTTCTCTAGTTTATTTACCTATTTTTGTCTATTTATTTACCTATTTTTTCTCTATTTATTTACCTCTTTTGTTTTCTCTATTTATTTACCTATTTTTCTCTAGTTATTTACCTCCTTTTTCTGTATTTATTTACCTACTTTGTTTTCTCTACTTCATTACCTATTTTTCTCTATTTCTTTATCTATTTTTTTTCTCTAATTTATTTACCTATTTTTTCGCTGTTTATTTACCTATTTTTCTCTATTTTATTTACCTACTTTTTCTCTATTTATTTACCTATTTTTCTCTAGTTATTTACCTATTTCTTTCTCTCATTTATTTACCTATTTTTTCTCTGTTTAGTTACCTATTTTTTCCTCTAATTTATTTACCTATATTTTTTATTTACCTTTTTTTCCTTGATTTATTTAGCTATTTTTCTCTATTTATTTAGCTATTTTTCTCTATTTATAAACCTATTTTTCTCTAATTTCTTTACCAATTTTTTCTCTGTTTATTTACCTATTTTTCCCTGTAATTTATTTATATATTTTTTTCTCTAATTTATTTACCTATTTTTCTCTATTTATTCACCTATTTTCTCTCTATTTATTTATCTATTTTTTCTCTAATTTATTTACCTATTTTTTCTCTAGTTTATTTACCTATTTTTGTCTATTTATTTGGCTATTTTTTCTCTATTTTATTTACCTATTTTTTATCTATTTATTTACCTACTTTTTCTCTTTTTATTTATCTATTTTTTCTCTAGTTATTTACCTATTTCTTTCTCTCATTTATTTACCTATTTTTCTCTGTTTAGTTACCTATTTTTTCCTCTAATTTATTTACCTATTTTTTTATTTAGCTATTTTTCTCTATTGATACACCTATTTTTCTCTATTTACTTACCTATTTTTTCTTTAGTTATTTACCTACTTTTTTCTCTAATTTATTTACCTATTTTTCTGTTTATTTACCTATTTTTTCCTCTAATTTATTTACCTATTTTTTTATTTACCTTTTTTTCTTTCATTTATTTAGCTAATTTTCTCTATTTATACACCTATTTCGTTCTCTCATTTATTTACCTATTTTTTCTCTGTTTAGTAACCTATTTTTTCCTCTAATTTATTTACCTATTTTTTATTTACCTTTTTTTCCTTGATTTATTTAGCTATTTTTCTCTATTTATTTAGCTATTTTTCTCTATTTATACACCTATTTTTCTCTAATTTCTTTACCTATTTTTCTCTATTTATTCACCTATTTTTTCTCTATTTATTTACCTATTTTTCCCTATTTTATTTACCTCTTTTTCTCTATTTATTTACCTATTTTTCTCTATTTATTTACCTATTTTTCCCTATTTTATTTACCTCTTTTTTCTCTATTTATTTACCTATTTTTCTCTATTTATTTACCTATTTTCTCTATTTATTTACCTATTTTTTTCTCTCATTTATTTACCTATTTTTTCTCAATTTATTTGCCTATATTTTTCTCTATTTTATTTACCTATTTTTTATTTACCTTTTTTTCTTTGATTTATTTAGCTATTTATCTATATTTATACACCTATTTTTTCTCTAGATAATTTACCTATTTTTTCTCTATTTTTTTACCTCTTTTGTTTTCTCTATTTATTTACCTATTTTTTCTCTGTTTATTTAACTATTTTTTCCTTTAATTTATTTACCTTTTTTTCTTTGATTTATTTAGCTATTTATCTATATTTATACACCTACTTTTTCTCTAAATAATTTAACTATTTTTTCTCTATTTATTTACCTATTTTTTCTCTATTTATTTACCTCTTTTGTTTTCTCTATTTATTTACCTATTTTTCTCTAGTTATTTACCTCCTTTTTCTGTATTTATTTACCTACTTTGTTTTCTCTACTTCATTACCTATTTTTCTCTATTTCTTTATGTATTTTTTTCTCTAATTTATTTACCTATTTTTCTCTATTTATTCACCTATTTTCTCTCTATTTATTTATCTATTTTTTTCTCTAATTTATTTACCTATTTTTTCTCTAGTTTATTTACCTATTTTTGTCTATTTATTTACCTATTTTTTCTCTATTTTATTTACCTCTTTTTTCTCTATTTATTTACCTATTTTTCTCTAGTTATTTACCTCCTTTTTCTGTATTTATTTACCTACTTTGTTTTCTCTACTTCATTACCTATTTTTCTCTATTTCTTTATGTATTTTTTTCTCTAATTTATTTACCTATTTTTCTCTATTTATTCACCTATTTTCTCTCTATTTATTTATCTATTTTTTTCTCTAATTTATTTACCTATTTTTTCTCTAGTTTATTTACCTATTTTTGTCTATTTATTTACCTATTTTTTCTCTATTTATTTACCTCTTTTGTTTTCTCTATTTATTTACCTATTTTTCTCTAGTTATTTACCTGCTTTTTCTGTATTTATTTACCTACTTTGTTTTCTCTACTTCATTACCTATTTTTCTCTATTTCTTTATCTATTTTTTTTCTCTAATTTATTTACCTATTTTTTCGCTGATTATTCACCTATTTTTCTCTATTTTATTTACCTACTTTTTCTCTATTTATTTACCTATTTTTCTCTAGTTATTTACCTATTTCTTTCTCTCATTTATTTACCTATTTTTTCTCTGTTTAGTTACCTATTTTTTCCTCTAATTTATTTACCTATTTTTTTATTTACCTTTTTTTCCTCGATTTATTTAGCTATTTTTCTCTATTTATTTAGCTATTTTTCTCTATTTATAAACCTATTTTTCTCTAATTTCTTTACCAATTTTTTCTCTGTTTATTTACCTATTTTTCCCTGTAATTTATTTATATATTTTTTTCTCTAATTTATTTACCTATTTTTCTCTATTTATTCACCTATTTTCTCTCTATTTATTTATCTATTTTTTATCTAATTTATTTACCTATTTTTTCTCTAGTTTATTTACCTATTTTTGTCTATTTATTTGGCTATTTTTTCTCTATTTTATTTACCTATTTTTTATCTATTTATTTACCTACTTTTTCTCTTTTTATTTATCTATTTTTTCTCTAGTTATTTACCTATTTCTTTCTCTCATTTATTTACCTATTTTTCTCTGTTTAGTTACCTATTTTTCCTCTAATTTATTTACCTATTTTTTTATTTAGCTATTTTTCTCTATTGATACACCTATTTTTCTCTATTTACTTACCTATTTTTTCTTTAGTTATTTACCTACTTTTTTCTCTAATTTATTTACCTATTTTTCTGTTTATTTACCTATTTTTTCCTCTAATTTATTTACCTATTTTTTTATTTACCTTTTTTTCTTTCATTTATTTAGCTAATTTTCTCTATTTATACACCTATTTCGTTCTCTCATTTATTTACCTATTTTTTCTCTGTTTAGTAACCTATTTTTTCCTCTAATTTATTTACCTATTTTTTATTTACCTTTTTTTCCTTGATTTATTTAGCTATTTTTCTCTATTTATTTAGCTATTTTTCTCTATTTATACACCTATTTTTCTCTAATTTCTTTACCTATTTTTCTCTATTTATTCACCTATTTTTTCTCTATTTATTTACCTATTTTTCCCTATTTTATTTACCTCTTTTTCTCTATTTATTTACCTATTTTTCTCTATTTATTTACCTATTTTTCCCTATTTTATTTACCTCTTTTTTCTCTATTTATTTACCTATTTTTCTCTATTTATTTACCTATTTTCTCTATTTATTTACCTATTTTTTTCTCTCATTTATTTACCTATTTTTTCTCAATTTATTTGCCTATATTTTTCTCTATTTTATTTACCTATTTTTTATTTACCTTTTTTTCTTTGATTTATTTAGCTATTTATCTATATTTATACACCTATTTTTTCTCTAGATAATTTACCTATTTTTTCTCTATTTTTTTACCTCTTTTGTTTTCTCTATTTATTTACCTATTTTTTCTCTGTTTATTTAACTATTTTTTCCTTTAATTTATTTACCTTTTTTTCTTTGATTTATTTAGCTATTTATCTATATTTATACACCTACTTTTTCTCTAAATAATTTAACTATTTTTTCTCTATTTATTTACCTATTTTTTCTCTATTTATTTACCTCTTTTGTTTTCTCTATTTATTTACCTATTTTTCTCTAGTTATTTACCTCCTTTTTCTGTATTGATTTACCTACTTTGTTTTCTCTACTTCATTACCTATTTTTCTCTATTTCTTTATGTATTTTTTTCTCTAATTTATTTACCTATTTTTCTCTATTTATTCACCTATTTTCTCTCTATTTATTTATCTATTTTTTTCTCTAATTTATTTACCTATTTTTTCTCTAGTTTATTTACCTATTTTTGTCTATTTATTTACCTATTTTTTCTCTATTTATTTACCTCTTTTGTTTTCTCTATTTATTTACCTATTTTTCTCTAGTTATTTACCTCCTTTTTCTGTATTTATTTACCTACTTTGTTTTCTCTACTTCATTACCTATTTTTCTCTATTTCTTTATCTATTTTTTTTCTCTAATTTATTTACCTATTTTTTCGCTGATTATTCACCTATTTTTCTCTATTTTATTTACCTACTTTTTCTCTATTTATTTACCTATTTTTCTCTAGTTATTTACCTATTTCTTTCTCTCATTTATTTACCTATTTTTTCTCTGTTTAGTTACCTATTTTTTCCTCTAATTTATTTACCTATTTTTTTATTTACCTTTTTTTCCTCGATTTATTTAGCTATTTTTCTCTATTTATTTAGCTATTTTTCTCTATTTATAAACCTATTTTTCTCTAATTTCTTTACCAATTTTTTCTCTGTTTATTTACCTATTTTTCCCTGTAATTTATTTATATATTTTTTTCTCTAATTTATTTACCTATTTTTCTCTATTTATTCACCTATTTTCTCTCTATTTATTTATCTATTTTTTATCTAATTTATTTACCTATTTTTTCTCTAGTTTATTTACCTATTTTTGTCTATTTATTTGGCTATTTTTTCTCTATTTTATTTACCTATTTTTTATCTATTTATTTACCTACTTTTTCTCTTTTTATTTATCTATTTTTTCTCTAGTTATTTACCTATTTCTTTCTCTCATTTATTTACCTATTTTTCTCTGTTTAGTTACCTATTTTTCCTCTAATTTATTTACCTATTTTTTTATTTAGCTATTTTTCTCTATTGATACACCTATTTTTCTCTATTTACTTACCTATTTTTTCTTTAGTTATTTACCTACTTTTTTCTCTAATTTATTTACCTATTTTTCTGTTTATTTACCTATTTTTTCCTCTAATTTATTTACCTATTTTTTTATTTACCTTTTTTTCTTTCATTTATTTAGCTAATTTTCTCTATTTATACACCTATTTCGTTCTCTCATTTATTTACCTATTTTTTCTCTGTTTAGTAACCTATTTTTTCCTCTAATTTATTTACCTATTTTTTATTTACCTTTTTTTCCTTGATTTATTTAGCTATTTTTCTCTATTTATTTAGCTATTTTTCTCTATTTATACACCTATTTTTCTCTAATTTCTTTACCTATTTTTCTCTATTTATTCACCTATTTTTTCTCTATTTATTTACCTATTTTTCCCTATTTTATTTACCTCTTTTTCTCTATTTATTTACCTATTTTTCTCTATTTATTTACCTATTTTTCCCTATTTTATTTACCTCTTTTTTCTCTATTTATTTACCTATTTTTCTCTATTTATTTACCTATTTTCTCTATTTATTTACCTATTTTTTCTCTCATTTATTTACCTATTTTTTCTCAATTTATTTGCCTATATTTTTCTCTATTTTATTTACCTATTTTTTATTTACCTTTTTTTCTTTGATTTATTTAGCTATTTATCTATATTTATACACCTATTTTTTCTCTAGATAATTTACCTATTTTTTCTCTATTTTTTTACCTCTTTTGTTTTCTCTATTTATTTACCTATTTTTTCTCTGTTTATTTAACTATTTTTTCCTTTAATTTATTTACCTTTTTTTCTTTGATTTATTTAGCTATTTATCTATATTTATACACCTACTTTTTCTCTAAATAATTTAACTATTTTTTCTCTATTTATTTACCTATTTTTTCTCTATTTATTTACCTCTTTTGTTTTCTCTATTTATTTACCTATTTTTCTCTAGTTATTTACCTCCTTTTTCTGTATTGATTTACCTACTTTGTTTTCTCTACTTCATTACCTATTTTTCTCTATTTCTTTATGTATTTTTTTCTCTAATTTATTTACCTATTTTTCTCTATTTATTCACCTATTTTCTCTCTATTTATTTATCTATTTTTTTCTCTAATTTATTTACCTATTTTTCTCTAGTTTATTTACCTATTTTTGTCTATTTATTTACCTATTTTTTCTCTATTTATTTACCTCTTTTGTTTTCTCTATTTATTTACCTATTTTTCTCTAGTTATTTACCTCCTTTTTCTGTATTTATTTACCTACTTTGTTTTCTCTACTTCATTACCTATTTTTCTCTATTTCTTTATCTATTTTTTTTCTCTAATTTATTTACCTATTTTTTCGCTGATTATTCACCTATTTTTCTCTATTTTATTTACCTACTTTTTCTCTATTTATTTACCTATTTTTCTCTAGTTATTTACCTATTTCTTTCTCTCATTTATTTACCTATTTTTTCTCTGTTTAGTTACCTATTTTTTCCTCTAATTTATTTACCTATTTTTTTATTTACCTTTTTTTCCTTGATTTATTTAGCTATTTTTCTCTATTTATTTAGCTATTTTTCTCTATTTATAAACCTATTTTTCTCTAATTTCTTTACCAATTTTTTCTCTGTTTATTTACCTATTTTTCCCTGTAATTTATTTATATATTTTTTCTCTAATTTATTTACCTATTTTTCTCTATTTATTCACCTATTTTCTCTCTATTTATTTATCTATTTTTTCTCTAATTTATTTACCTATTTTTTCTCTAGTTTATTTACCTATTTTTGTCTATTTATTTGGCTATTTTTTCTCTATTTTATTTACCTATTTTTTATCTATTTATTTACCTACTTTTTCTCTTTTTATTTATCTATTTTTTCTCTAGTTATTTACCTATTTCTTTCTCTCATTTATTTACCTATTTTTCTCTGTTTAGTTACCTATTTTTTCCTCTAATTTATTTACCTATTTTTTTATTTAGCTATTTTTCTCTATTGATACACCTATTTTTCTCTATTTACTTACCTATTTTTTCTTTAGTTATTTACCTACTTTTTTCTCTAATTTATTTACCTATTTTTCTGTTTATTTACCTATTTTTTCCTCTAATTTATTTACCTATTTTTTTATTTACCTTTTTTTCTTTCATTTATTTAGCTAATTTTCTCTATTTATACACCTATTTCGTTCTCTCATTTATTTACCTATTTTTTCTCTGTTTAGTAACCTATTTTTTCCTCTAATTTATTTACCTATTTTTTATTTACCTTTTTTTCCTTGATTTATTTAGCTATTTTTCTCTATTTATTTAGCTATTTTTCTCTATTTATACACCTATTTTTCTCTAATTTCTTTACCTATTTTTCTCTATTTATTCACCTATTTTTTCTCTATTTATTTACCTATTTTTCCCTATTTTATTTACCTCTTTTTCTCTATTTATTTACCTATTTTTCTCTATTTATTTACCTATTTTTCCCTATTTTATTTACCTCTTTTTTCTCTATTTATTTACCTATTTTTCTCTATTTATTTACCTATTTTCTCTATTTATTTACCTATTTTTTTCTCTCATTTATTTACCTATTTTTTCTCAATTTATTTGCCTATATTTTTCTCTATTTTATTTACCTATTTTTTATTTACCTTTTTTTCTTTGATTTATTTAGCTATTTATCTATATTTATACACCTATTTTTTCTCTAGATAATTTACCTATTTTTTCTCTATTTTTTACCTCTTTTGTTTTCTCTATTTATTTACCTATTTTTTCTCTGTTTATTTAACTATTTTTTCCTTTAATTTATTTACCTTTTTTTCTTTGATTTATTTAGCTATTTATCTATATTTATACACCTACTTTTTCTCTAAATAATTTAACTATTTTTTCTCTATTTATTTACCTATTTTTTCTCTATTTATTTACCTCTTTTGTTTTCTCTATTTATTTACCTATTTTTCTCTAGTCATTTACCTCCTTTTTCTGTATTTATTTACCTACTTTGTTTTCTCTACTTCATTACCTATTTTTCTCTATTTCTTTATGTATTTTTTTCTCTAATTTCTTTACCAATTTTTTCTCTGTTTATTTACCTATTTTCTCTCTATTTATTTATCTATTTTTTTCTCTAATTTATTTACCTATTTATTCTCTAGTTTATTTACCTATTTTTGTCTATTTATTTACCTATTTTTTCTCTATTTATTTACCTCTTTTGTTTTCTCTATTTATTTACCTATTTTTCTCTAGTTATTTACCTCCTTTTTCTGTATTTATTTACCTACTTTGTTTTCTCTACTTCATTACCTATTTTTCTCTATTTCTTTATCTATTTTTTTCTCTAATTTATTTACCTATTTTTTCGCTGTTTATTTACCTATTTTTCTCTATTTTATTTACCTACTTTTTCTCTATTTATTTACCTATTTTTCTCTAGTTATTTACATATTTCTTTCTCTCATTTATTTACCTATTTTTTCTCTGTTTAGTTACCTATTTTTTCCTCTAATTTATTTACCTATTTTTTTATTTACCTTTTTTTCCTTGATTTATTTAGCTATGTTTCTCTATTTATTTAGCTATTTTTCTCTATTTATAAACCTATTTTTCTCTAATTTCTTTACCAATTTTTTCTCTGTTTATTTACCTATTTTTTCCTGTAATTTATTTATATATTTTTTTCTCTAATTTATTTACCTATTTTTCTCTATTTATTCACCTATTTTCTCTCTATTTATTTATCTATTTTTTTCTCTAATTTATTTACCTATTTTTTCTCTAGTTTATTTACCTATTTTTGTCTATTTATTTGGCTATTTTTTCTCTATTTTATTTACCTATTTTTTATCTATTTATTTACCTACTTTTTCTCTTTTTATTTATCTATTTTTTCTCTAGTTATTTACCTATTTCTTTCTCTCATTTATTTACCTATTTTTCTCTGTTTAGTTACCTATTTTTTCCTCTAATTTATTTACCTATTTTTTTATTTACCTTTTTTCCTTGATTTATTTAGCTATTTTTCTCTATTGATACACCTATTTTTCTCTATTTACTTACCTATTTTTTCTTTAGTTATTTACCTACTTTTTTCTCTAATTTATTTACCTATTTTTCTGTTTATTTACCTATTTTTTCCTATAATTTATTTACCTATTTTTTTATTTACCTTTTTTTCTTTCATTTATTTAGCTAATTTTCTCTATTTATACACCTATTTCGTTCTCTCATTTATTTACCTATTTTTTCTCTGTTTAGTAACCTATTTTTTCCTCTAATTTATTTACCTATTTTTTTATTTACCTTTTTTTCCTTGATTTATTTAGCTATTTTTCTCTATTTATTTAGCTATTTTTCTCTATTTATACACCTATTTTTCTCTAATTTCTTTACCTATTTTTCTCTATTTATTCACCTATTTTTTCTCTATTTATTTACCTATTTTTCCCTCTTTTATTTACCTCTTTTTCTCTATTTATTTACCTATTTTTCTCTATTTATTTACCTGTTTTTCCCTATTTTATTTACCTCTTTTTTCTCTATTTATTTACCTATTTTTCTCTATTTATTTACCTATTTTTCTCTATTTATTTACCTATTTTTTTCTCTCATTTATTTACCTATTTTTTCTCAATTTATTTGCCTATATTTTTCTCTGTTTTATTTACCTATTTTTTATTTACCTTTTTTTCTTTGATTTATTTAGCTATTTATCTATATTTATACACCTATTTTTTCTCTAGATAATTTACCTATTTTTTCTCTATTTTTTTACCTCTTTTGTTTTCTCTATTTATTTACCTATTTTTTCTCTGTTTATTTAACTATTTTTTCCTTTAATTTATTTACCTATTTTTTTATTTACCTTTTTTTCTTTGATTTATTTAGCTATTTATCTATATTTATACACCTACTTTTTCTCTAAATAATTTAACTATTTTTTCTCTATTTATTTACCTATTTTTTCTCTATTTATTTACCTCTTTTGTTTTCTCTATTTATTTACCTATTTTTCTCTAGTTATTTACCTCCTTTTTCTGTATTTATTTACCTACTTTGTTTTCTCTACTTCATTACCTATTTTTCTCTATTTCTTTATCTATTTTTTTCTCTAATTTCTTTACCAATTTTTTCTCTGTTTATTTACCTATTTTTTCCTGTAATTTATTTAACTATTTTTTTCTCTAATTTATTTACCTATTTTTCTCTATTTATTCACCTATTTTCTCTGTATTTATTTATCTATTTTTTTCTCTAATTTATTTACCTATTTTTTCTCTATTTTATTTACCTCTTTTTTCTCTATTTATTTACTGAAAGAGGTAGTCCATAACAGGAGTAGTCGGTGGTATGGAGTGCACATCAATTTATTAGAATAACACACACATATATATATATATATATATATATATATATATATATAAAGAAAAATAAACTATAAGATAATAGAAACTTAGAACTGTAACGAAGCGCTCGCTTCGACGCTTGGGACGCAAGAGACCGCATGCCCACGAGAGGGACTCTCACAAAGGGACTGGGTTGCGCATGCGTGGCAGGAAGAGCAAACTGGTTCAATCCCCCACTTTTGCTGTTCCTAATTTTAACCCTTTGGTACAGGCTTTATGAGCCGCGCATTTTAGGCCCTTCGTCATTACGTCCGCTAAATTTTCGTTGGAGGCGACGTATGACAATGTGACTGAGTTCTTTTCAACTTCCTCTCTTATAAAATGGTATGCTATATCTATGTGTTTAGTTCGCCGATTTTCGATACGGCTTTTTGAGAACTCTATTGCTGATTTGTTGTCGCAGTATATATTGCTAATTCCCGAGAAGTATTCATAAAGTTCTAGTTCGCTTAAAAACATTTTTAACCATGTTGCTTCCTTTGCCGCAGACGCTAACGCGATGTACTCGGCTTCCATGGTCGACATGGATACACACTTTTGTTTAGATGCTATCCATTGTACAGGGTTGGATCCTATCATTACAATCACACCTGTAAACGAATGCCGATCGTCCATATCGCCTGCCCAATCTGCGTCGCAAAAAATTTTAATTTCGGGCTTTTCGTCTATATCGTAACGCATAACGTATTTTTCAGTCTTGTATAAATAACGCAAAATATGCTTAGCCTGAGTCCAGTGTATCTCGCTCGGACATGAGTTGAACTGTGACAATTTTGTCACGGCAAACAAAATATCTGGTCTACTTCGCAAGCCTACATACATTAACGATCCTATTAACTCTCGATATGCCGTTATTCCGTTATCGTTTAACCGATCTGGTAATGAACTCTTTAAAATTTTTAAACCGGGTTCTAATGGGGTTGTCGCGCCCCTACAATCTTTCATGTTATACTTGCGTAACAAGGATTCTAAATATGGCGTTTGACTAAGTACAATGGAATTATCGTTTCTCTCTATCTTAACACCTAAGGCATGATTTATTTCCCCGAGATCTTTGGTTTCGTATTTCTCATCAATGAGTTTAACAAAGTTTTCTATCGACGTTAGTTCTTTCGCAAATATGAAAATATCGTCTACATAAATTACAGCTACGGTCCAGTGTCCTTTGATATAAACGCAATTGGATGAGCGCAATCTCTCAAACCTTTGTTCCGTGAAGAAGCCATCCAGTTCAGCATTCCAATTTCTGCCTGACTGTTTGAGTCCATAAATGGGCTTGTCTAGTTTTACGATTCTTCCTTCCTCATGTTTGTTCGACTGAGGTAGCTTCATAAAAATCTCCTCCTCAAGCTTTCCATAAAGATGCGCGCATTTTATATCTAGCTGTCTAGTGTGCCAACCGAAAATACCTGAAATCGCTAATAACAACCTTATTATCGAAAAACTAGCTACTGGTGCATAGGTTTCGTGGTAATCTACCCCCTTTTGTTGGGTGAAACCTTGTGCTACCAATCTGGCCTTATATCTAAGTACTTTACCATCACAGTCTCTTTTTAATTTGAACACCCATTTACTACCTATAACTTCTCGGTCTGCTGGTAGGCTGTCAATGGTCTTCCAGGTTTTTCTTTGTATCAGGCTATTCAGTTCATCTTCCATAGCCCTTTCCCATTGCTTTGCTTGCGGAGACGACAAGGCTTCGTTTAGGGTATTTGGCTCCGTAATCTCCATAAGATTTAGTTCTATGCTTTCTCTGTCCTCTTCTTCAGCGTTGCTCGTTTGGTCCTCTTGCGGACGAGGTTTCCCTTTTCTTCCGTATGGATTCCTTACTATTTTCCTTGGTCTTCCAACCTTCCTTTTCAGCTGAGTATCCTTCACCCCCACTGTCTCCTTAGTCGGTTTATCGACTGTAGTTGAAATTTGCTGCTGCGTTGCTTCTTCCATGTCCGCGATCTGTGCATCAGTTTGTGGTCCATCTTCTTCTTCCGACCAAATGTCGTTATATGCAATAGTATCGTATTCATAGTCTATATTCTCGCGGTGCAACCATTCAAAACCCATCTTATCTTCTACGAAACGCACATGTTTGGTTACTATTACGTCCCGTTTCTTCGGGCACCATAGGCGGTAGCCTCTTGTCTGGGATGCATAGCCGACTAATACGGCTGGAGTGGCTCTATCGTCCAACTTCCTCTGTCCTTGCTTTGGTAAATGTGCGTAAGCCAATGCTCCGTACGCTTTTAAGTGTTTTACACTTGGAGTTATTCCTGACCAAATAGCAAGTGGGACTTGATCCTTATTGGACGTGTGAACAACTCGGTTCCTGGCATACGCTGCTGTAGCGACGGCCTCAGCCCAAAATTTCTGAGGCAATCTGGCAGATTTCAACATTGACCTGGTTAAATCAAGTAGCGTTCTGTTGATTCGTTCAGCTATCCCATTCATCTGGGGTGTTTCGACGTTCGATCTTTCGTGCTTAATACCCTTCTCTTCAAAGTAGGTTCTTAGATCTTGGTTACAATATTCTTTTCCATTGTCGGAACGAAATCTCTTGACTTTCTTTCCCGTTTCGAGTTCCGCGCTGGCTATATATTTTTTAATACAATCCTTGATCTCATCCTTCGTCTTAAGAAACACCACTGTAACATACTTTGAAAAATCGTCGATGAATGTTGCAAAATATTGTCTCTCACCTAACGACCTGGTAGGCATCGGTCCACAGACATCCGAATGAATCAGCTCGCAAACATCCTTCGACTGTCTATTTCCAATTTTTTTACAAGGCATTTTTGTTGATTTCCCAATGTAACAATCTTCACATGCGTTTTCTTTAATTTTTGTATCTTCCAGTCCTCGAACTCGACTTGCTGTCTTTTCAATTGTCTTCATGTTTATATGGCAGAATCTGTGGTGCCATAATTTACTGTCTTGTATGGCTACGCTATGAGATTCCAATATTTCTCTCTGGTTCCTAATCGCGTTTGCACGAACTACGTACAAATCATTTTGTCTGTCTGCTATGCACATAAGTTTCCTACCTCTGCTTGTATCATAAATACTTGCTATTCCGTTTTCAAATACAATTTCTTTGGCTCTTCGCTCGATTTGGGAAACAGACAATAAATTTTTTCTAATACGAGGTACGTAATATACATTATGTAATGTTATTTCCTGTGTTCTATTACCAATGAAGGCTTTTATTATGATATCACCTATTCCTTCGGTTTCCAGTGTGAGACTCTTTTCTCCATTGGATTCAGCAGCTGTGTTGATTGGTTCCAAGCGAGTTTCCTTGAATTTTACGAACCAATCTCTTTGCTTACATACATGGTGCGTACATCCGCTATCAAGGATCCATGTATCTTCTATGTCTATATTGTTAAGTGATACCAAAAATCCTTCGTTGCTTTCCTTCTTCTGGCCATTGTGGTTCTGACTTTTGGTTTTGTTTTTGAACCAACAGTTCTGTATATTATGGCCTGTTTTCCTGCAATGCGAACCGAAAGGAGGTTTTGGTTTATGTGTTTGATATGTACCTTTGTGTGTTGTCTGCTTTGGTCCCTTTCGTAGATTCAATGCTTCCATGCGGTCTTCGTTGTTATCAGTGCATCTGGATTTACGCCTGTCATACTCAGTCAGTAGTATTTTGGTTATTTCTGACGAAGTAAACTGTTTATCTGGTAAGTTGGCTAGAGACATGTTTAAATTTTCGTAATCGTTTGGCAATCCAGCTAGTAGAGTGTACGCTGTGTCATCGTCTCGCACTTCGCAGTCCGCTTCGTTGAGATTTTTTACAATTATTTTAACTCGAGATATGTATGATGACATTGACTCGTCTTCCTTCATTCTGGACTGGTAAAGTTGTTTCTTTAACTGCAATATCCTGATTCTGGATTTCGGCTGATGCACTTGCTCTAAGGCAACCCATGCGTCACGTGCGTTTGTGCATTCTTCAATATGAACCTGTTGGTTAGGTTCAATGTGCAACCCAATGGCTGCTATTGCTTTATCATCTTGAGATTGATGTGCTTTCCTTAGTTCATCCGTGGTCAAATTCGCTAAATCATCTTTCCTAAGCACGTGGTCTAGTAGTCCCTTGCCCTTGAGAAACCATTTCATTTCTATCTTCCATGTGCGGTAATTATTATCTGATAACTTCTCAATCCGTAAACTTGATTGCTTATCAATATCAGCCATTGTTTTGTCAAATTCTTCTCTTTAATTCGCTTTAGTAAATTATCAGACTCACCGAACGTGTATGCTTCACCACGTGGCTTATTTTAGGTTAAATCGTCCACCTTTTACGTTCCTGGGCCCATAACCATTGAAAGAGGTAGTCCATAACAGGAGTAGTCGGTGGTATGGAGTGCACATCAATTTATTAGAATAACACATATATATATATATATATAAAGAAAAATAAACTATAAGATAATAGAAACTTAGAACTGTAACGAAGCGCTCGCTTCGACGCTTGGGACGCAAGAGACCGCATGCCCACGAGAGGGACTCTCACAAAGGGACTGGGTTGCGCATGCGTGGCAGGAAGAGCAAACTGGTTCAAAATTAAAATAAAAAAATTTAAAATATAAAAAAAATTAAAATAAAAAAAATATACAAAAATTTAAAAGAAAAATAAAAAAATTTAAAAAATATAAAAAATATTAAAAAAAAATTAGTAAAAAATTTTAAAAAAAAAATTTAAAAAAAATTTTTAAATTTAAAAAAAAAATTTTAAAAAATTTTAAAAAATTTTAAAAAATTTTAAAAAAATTTTAAAAAATTTTAAAAATTTTTTTAAAAATTTAAAAAAATTTAAATATAAAAACAAAAATTTTTTTTAAAAAAAATTTAAAAAATTAAATAAAAATTTAAAAAAAATTAAAAATTTTAAATAATTTTAAAAATATTTTTAAAAAAAATTTATAAAAATTTTAAAAATTAAATAAAAATTTTTAAAAAATTTAAAAAAAATATAAAATAATTAAAAAAAATGTTAAAAAATTAAAAAAAATTTAAAAAATAAAAAAAAAATTTTAAAAATTTTAAAAAATTTTTTAAAAATTTAAAAAAATTTAAATATAAAAAAAAAATTTTTAAAAAAATTTTAAAAAATTAAATAAAAATTTAAAAAAAATTAAAAATTTTAAATAATTTAAAAATAATTTTAAAAAAAATTTATAAAAATTTTAAAAATTAAATAAAATTTTTTAAAAATTTAAAAAAAAAATATAAAAAAATTTTAAAAAAATTTTAAAAAATTAAAAAAAATTTAAAAAATAAAAAAAAATTTAAAAAAAATTTTAATACAATTTAAAAAATTTAAAAAATTATAAGAGAATTAAAAAAAATTTTAAATTTTAAAAAAATTAAAAAAGTAAAATAAAAGAAAAATAAAAATTTAAAAAAAAATTAACGAATTGTTAAAAAATTTTAAAAATTTTTTAAAAAATTTTAAAAATTTAAAAAAATAAAAAAATTTTTACTAATTGTAAAAAAATTTTTTACAAATTGTAAAAAATATTTAAAAAAATTTAAAAAAATATTTAAAAAAATTTTAAAAAAATTTAAATATTTAAAAAAAATTTTAAATTTAAAAAAAAAATTAAAAAATTTAAAAAAAATAAAATTAGAAGAAAAATAAAAAAAAATTTAAATTTAAAAGAAATTTAGAAAAAGTAAAATAAAAGAAAAATAAAAATTTAAAAAAAAAAATTTAAATTGTTCAGAAATTAAAACAAAATTTAAAAAAAAATTTAAAAAAATTAAAATAAAAAAATTTTAAAATATAAAAAAAATTTAAAATAAAAAAAATATACAAAAATTTAAAAGAAAAATAAAAAAATTTAAAAAATATAAAAATATTAAAAAAAAAATTGTAAAAATTTTAAAAAAAAATTTAAAAAATTTTTAAATTTAAAAAAAATTTTAAAAAAATTTTAAAAAATTTTAAAAAAATTTTAAAAAATTTTAAAAAAATTTTAAAAAAATTTTAAAAAATTTTAAATAATTTGAAAAAAAATTTTAAATTTTTTTAAAAATTTAAAAAAATTTAAATATAAAAAGAAATTTTTTTTAAAAAAAATTTTAAAAAATTAAATAAAAATTAAAAAAAAATTAAAAATTTTAAATAATTTTAAAAATATTTTTAAAAAAAATTTATAAAATTTTAAAAATTAAATAAAAATTTTTAAAAAATTTAAAAAAAAAATATAAAAAAATTTTTAAAAAATTTAAAAAAAATTAAAAAAAATTTAAAAAAATAAAAAAAATTTTAAAAAATTTTAAAAAAATTAAAAAAATTTTTAAAAAATTTAAAAAAATTTTAATACAATTTAAAAAAATTTAAAAAATTATAAGAGAATTAAAAAAAATTTTAAATTTAAAAAAAATTAAAAAAAGTAAAATAAAAGAAAAATAAAATTTAAAAAAAAATTAACAAATTGTTAAAAAATTTTAAAAGTTTTTTAAAAATTTTAAAAATTTAAAAAAATAAAAAAAATTTTACTAATTGTAAAAAAATTTTTTACAAATTGTAAAAAATATTTAAAAAAATTTTAAAAAAATATTTAAAAAAATTTTAAAAAAATTTAAATATTTAAAAAAAAAATTTTAAATTTAAAAAAAAAAATTAAAAAATTTAAAAAAAATAAAATTAGAAGAAAAATAAAAAAAAAATTTAAATTTAAAAGAAATTTAGAAAAAGTAAAATAAAAGAAAAATAAAAATTTAAAAAAAAAAAAATTTTAAAT
>NW_027486706.1:0-20641 GCF_050908995.1 Andrena cerasifolii | reverse complement strand
TTAAATTTGCAATTAAGAGGCGCAGGCCTTTCAAGAGGTGTTCGAAAATTCTGCGTCTCTTCGTTAATCAGTCACTGTCTCGAAACATCTGCGCCACATCTCGCTCTTTGATTTGCTCTCCGGAGACATTACTTTGTTCCATCTCTTTCGACGGCATGTTCTCCTGTTACAAAGCCCAATTTTGTGCATTCTGAAAATTTTCGCCAGATTTTGGCCATTATATCAGGAGAACATGAAGTCAAAAGAGGTATACTAAATTTCAGCTTCAAAGGCATCGCCTTACAGTTGCAAATAAGAGGCGCAGGCCTTTCAAGAGGCTTTCGAAAATTCTGCGTCTCTTCGTGAAACAGTCACTGTCTCGAAACACCTGCGCCACTTCTCGCTCTTTGATTTGTTCTCCGGAGACATTACTATGTTCCATCTCTTTCGACGGCACGTTCTCCTGTTACAAAGCCCAATTTTGTGTATTCTCGAAATTTTCGCCAGATTTTGGCCAATAAATCAGGAGAAAATGAAGTGGAAAGAGGTATACTAAATTTCAGCTTCAAAGGCATCGCTTTAAAGTTGCAAATAAGAGGCGCAGGCCTTTCAAGAGGCGTTCGAAAATTCTGCGTCTCTTCTTTAATCAGTCACTGTCTCGAAACATCTGCGCCACATCTCGCTCTTTCATTTGCTCTTCGGAGACGTTACTTTGTGCCATCTCTATCGACGGCATGTTCTCCTGTTACAATGCCCAATTTTGTGCATTCGGAAAATTTTCGCCAGATTTTGGCCAATATATCAGGAGAACATGAAGTGGAAAGCGGTATACTAAATTTCAGCTTCAAAGGCATCGCCTTAAAGTTGCAAATAAGAGGCGCAGGCCTTTCAAGAGGCGTTCGAAAATTCTGCGACTCTTCTTTAATCAGTCACTGTCTCGAAACATCTGCGCCACTTCTCGCTCATTGATTTGCCCTCCGGAGACGTTACTTTGTGCCATCTCTTTCGACGGCATGTTCTGCTGTTACAAAGCCCAATTCTGTGCATTCTGAAAATTTTCGCCAGATTTTGGCCAATATATCAGGAGAAAATGAAGTGGATAGAGGTATACTAAATATCAGCTTCAAAGGCATCGCCTTAAAGTTGCAAATAAGAGGCGCAGGCCTTTCAAGAGGCATTCGAAAATTCTGCGTCTCTTCGTTAAACAGTCACTGTCTCGAAACACTTGCGCCACTTCTCGCTCTTTGATTTGCTCTCCGGAGACGTTACTTTGTGCCATCTCTTTCGACGGCATGCTCTCCTGTTACAAAGCCCAATTTTGTGCATTCGGAAATTTTGCGCTAGATTTTGGCCAATATATCAGGAGAACATGAAGTGGAAAGGGGTATACTAAATTTCAGCTTCAAAGGCATCGCTTAAAAGTATCAAATCAGAGGCGCAGGCCTTTCAAGAGGCGTTCGAAAATTGTGCGACTCTTCGTTAAACAGTCACTGTCTCGAAACATCTGCGCCACTTCTCGCTTTTTGATTTGCTCTCCGGAGACGTTACTTTGTGCCATCTCTTTCGACGGCATGTTCTCCTGTTACAAAGCCCAATTCTGTGCATTCTGAAAATTTTCGCCAGATTTTGGCCAATATATCAGGAGAACATGAAGTGGATAGAGGTATACTAAATTTCAGCTTCAAAGGCATCACCTTAAATTTGCAATTAAGAGGCGCAGGCCTTTCAAGAGGCTTTCGAAAATTCTGCGTCTCTTCGTGAAACAGTCACTGTCTCGAAACACCTGCGCCACTTCTCGCTCTTTGATTTGTTCTCCGGAGACATTACTATGTTCCATCTCTTTCGACGGCACGTTCTCCTGTTACAAAGCCCAATTTTGTGTATTCTCGAAATTTTCGCCAGATTTTGGCCAATAAATCAGGAGAAAATGAAGTGGAAAGAGGTATACTAAATTTCAGCTTCAAAGGCATCGCTTTAAAGTTGCAAATAAGAGGCGCAGGCCTTTCAAGAGGCGTTCGAAAATTCTGCGTCTCTTCTTTAATCAGTCACTGTCTCGAAACATCTGCGCCACATCTCGCTCTTTCATTTGCTCTTCGGAGACGTTACTTTGTGCCATCTCTATCGACGGCATGTTCTCCTGTTACAATGCCCAATTTTGTGCATTCGGAAAATTTTCGCCAGATTTTGGCCAATATATCAGGAGAACATGAAGTGGAAAGCGGTATACTAAATTTCAGCTTCAAAGGCATCGCCTTAAAGTTGCAATTAAGAGGCGCAGGCCTTTCAAGAGGCATTCGAAAATTCTGCGTCTCTTCGTTAAACAGTCACTGTCTCGAAACACTTGCGCCACTTCTCGCTCTTTGATTTGCTCTCCGGAGACGTTACTTTGTGCCATCTCTTTCGACGGCATGTTCTCCTGTTACAAAGCCCAATTTTGTGCATTCTGAAATTTTGCGCTAGATTTTGGCCAATATATCAGGAGAACATGAAGTGGAAAGGGGTACACTAAATTTCAGCTTCAAAGGCATCGCTTAAAAGTATCAAATCAGAGGCGCAGGCCTTTCAAGAGGCGTTCGAAAATTGTGCGACTCTTTGTTAAACAGTCACTGTCTCGAAACATCTGCGCCACTTCTCGCTTTTTGATTTGCTCTCCGGAGACGTTACTTTGTGCCATCTCTTTCGACGGCATGTTCTCCTGTTACAAAGCCCAATTCTGTGCATTCTGAAAATTTTCGCCAGATTTTGGCCAATATATCAGGAGAACATGAAGTGGATAGAGGTATACTAAATTTCAGCTTCAAAGGCATCACCTTAAATTTGCAATTAAGAGGCGCAGGCCTTTCAAGAGGTGTTCGAAAATTCTGCGTCTCTTCGTTAATCAGTCACTGTCTCGAAACATCTGCGCCACATCTCGCTCTTTGATTTGCTCTCCGGAGACGTTACTTTGTGCCATCGCTTTCGACGGCATGTTCTCCTGTTACAAAGCCCAATTTTGTGCATTCTGAAATTTTGCGCTAGATTTTGGCCAATATATCAGGAGAACATGAAGTGGAAAGGGGTATACTAAATTTCAGCTTCAAAGGCATCGCTTAAAAGTATCAAATCAGAGGCGCAGGCCTTTCAAGAGGCGTTCGAAAATTCTGCGTCTCATCGTTAATCAGTCACTGTCTCGAAACATCTGCGCCACATCTCGCTCTTTGATTTGCTCTCCGGAGACGTTACTTTGTGCCATCTCCTTCGACGGCATGTTCTCCTGTTACAAAGCCCAATTCTGTGCATTCTGAAATTTTGCGCTAGATTTTGGCCAATATATCAGGAGAACATGAAGTGGAAAGGGGTATACTAAATTTCAGCTTCAAAGGCATCGCCTTAAAGTTGCAAATAAGAGGCGCAGGCCTTTCAAGAGGCGTTCGAAAATTCTGCGACTCTTCTTTAATCAGTCACTGTCTCGAAACATCTGCGCCACTTCTCGCTCATTGATTTGCCCTCCGGAGACGTTACTTTGTGCCATCTCTTTCGACGGCATGTTCTGCTGTTACAAAGCCCAATTCTGTGCATTCTGAAAATTTTCGCCAGATTTTGGCCAATATATCAGGAGAAAATGAAGTGGATAGAGGTATACTAAATATCAGCTTCAAAGGCATCGCCTTAAAGTTGCAAATAAGAGGCGCAGGCCTTTCAAGAGGCATTCGAAAATTCTGCGTCTCTTCGTTAAACAGTCACTGTCTCGAAACACTTGCGCCACTTCTCGCTCTTTGATTTGCTCTCCGGAGACGTTACTTTGTGCCATCTCTTTCGACGGCATGCTCTCCTGTTACAAAGCCCAATTTTGTGCATTCTGAAATTTTGCGCTAGATTTTGGCCAATATATCAGGAGAACATGAAGTGGAAAGGGGTATACTAAATTTCAGCTTCAAAGGCATCGCTTAAAAGTATCAAATCAGAGGCGCAGGCCTTTCAAGAGGCGTTCGAAAATTGTGCGACTCTTCGTTAAACAGTCACTGTCTCGAAACATCTGCGCCACTTCTCGCTTTTTGATTTGCTCTCCGGAGACATTACTTTGTGCCATCTCTTTCGACGGCATGTTCTCCTGTTACAAAGCCCAATTCTGTGCATTCTGAAAATTTTCGCCAGATTTTGGCCAATATATCAGGAGAACATGAAGTGGATAGAGGTATACTAAATTTCAGCTTCAAAGGCATCACCTTAAATTTGCAATTAAGAGGCGCAGGCCTTTCAAGAGGTGTTCGAAAATTCTGCGTCTCTTCGTTAATCAGTCACTGTCTCGAAACATCTGCGCCACATCTCGCTCTTTGATTTGCTCTCCGGAGACATTACTTTGTTCCATCTCTTTCGACGGCATGTTCTCCTGTTACAAAGCCCAATTTTGTGCATTCTGAAAATTTTCGCCAGATTTTGGCCGTTATATCAGGAGAACATGAAGTCAAAAGAGGTATACTAAATTTCAGCTTCAAAGGCATCGCCTTACAGTTGCAAATAAGAGGCGCAGGCCTTTCAAGAGGCTTTCGAAAATTCTGCGTCTCTTCGTGAAACAGTCACTGTCTCGAAACACCTGCGCCACTTCTCGCTCTTTGATTTGTTCTCCGGAGACATTACTATGTTCCATCTCTTTCGACGGCACGTTCTCCTCTTACAAAGCCAAATTTTGTGTATTCTCGAAATTTTCGCCAGATTTTGACCAATAAATCAGGAGAAAATGAAGTGGAAAGAGGTATACTAAATTTCAGCTTCAAAGGCATCGCTTTAAAGTTGCAAATAAGAGGCGCACGCCTTTCAAGAGGCGTTCGAAAATTCTGCGTCTCTTCTTTAATCAGTCACTGTCTCGAAACATCTGCGCCACATCTCGCTCTTTCATTTGCTCTTCGGAGACGTTACTTTGTGCCATCTCTATCGACGGCATGTTCTCCTGTTACAATGCCCAATTTTGTGCATTCGGAAAATTTTCGCCAGATTTTGGCCAATATATCAGGAGAACATGAAGTGGAAAGCGGTATACTAAATTTCAGCTTCAAAGGCATCGCCTTAAAGTTGCAATTAAGAGGCGCAGGCCTTTCAAGAGGCATTCGAAAATTCTGCGTCTCTTCGTTAAACAGTCACTGTCTCGAAACACTTGCGCCACTTCTCGCTCTTTGATTTGCTCTCCGGAGACGTTACTTTGTGCCATCTCTTTCGACGGCATGTTCTCCTGTTACAAAGCCCAATTTTGTGCATTCTGAAATTTTGCGCTAGATTTTGGCCAATATATCAGGAGAACATGAAGTGGAAAGGGGTATACTAAATTTCAGCTTCAAAGGCATCGCTTAAAAGTATCAAATCAGAGGCGCAGGCCTTTCAAGAGGCGTTCGAAAATTCTGCGTCTCATCGTTAATCAGTCACTGTCTCGAAACATCTGCGCCACATCTCGCTCTTTGATTTGCTCTCCGGAGACGTTACTTTGTGCCATCTCCTTCGACGGCATGTTCTCCTGTTACAAAGCCCAATTCTGTGCATTCTGAAAATTTTCGCCAGATTTTGGCCAATATATCAGGAGAACATGAAGTGGAAAGAGGTATACTAAATTTCAGCTTCAAAGGCATCGCTTAAAAGTATCAAATCAGAGGCGCAGGACTTTCAAGAGGTGTTCGAAAATTCTGCGTCTCTTCGTTAATCAGTCACTGTCTCGAAACATCTGCGCCACATCTCGCTCTTTGATTTGCTCTCCGGAGACGTTACTTTGTGCCATCTCTTTCGACGGCACGTTCTCCTGTTACAAAGCCCAATTTTGTGTATTCTCGAAATTTTCGCCAGATTTTGGCCAATAAATCAGGAGAAAATGAAGTGGAAAGAGGTATACTAAATTTCAGCTTCAAAGGCATCGCCTTAAAGTTGCAAATAAGAGGCGCAGGCCTTTCAAGAGGCGTTCGAAAATTCTGCGACTCTTCTTTAATCAGTCACTGTCTCGAAACATCTGCGCCACTTCTCGCTCATTGATTTGCCCTCCGGAGACGTTACTTTGTGCCATCTCTTTCGACGGCATGTTCTGCTGTTACAAAGCCCAATTCTGTGCATTCTGAAAATTTTCGCCAGATTTTGGCCAATATATCAGGAGAAAATGAAGTGGATAGAGGTATACTAAATATCAGCTTCAAAGGCATCGCCTTAAAGTTGCAAATAAGAGGCGCAGGCCTTTCAAGAGGCATTCGAAAATTCTGCGTCTCTTCGTTAAACAGTCACTGTCTCGAAACACTTGCGCCACTTCTCGCTCTTTGATTTGCTCTCCGGAGACGTTACTTTGTGCCATCTCTTTCGACGGCATGCTCTCCTGTTACAAAACCCAATTTTGTGCATTCTGAAATTTTGCGCTAGATTTTGGCCAATATATCAGGAGAACATGAAGTGGAAAGGGGTATACTAAATTTCAGCTTCAAAGGCATCGCTTAAAAGTATCAAATCAGAGGCGCAGGCCTTTCAAGAGGCGTTCGAAAATTGTGCGACTCTTCGTTAAACAGTCACTGTCTCGAAACATCTGCGCCACTTCTCGCTTTTTGATTTGCTCTCCGGAGACGTTACTTTGTGCCATCTCTTTCGACGGCATGTTCTCCTGTTACAAAGCCCAATTCTGTGCATTCTGAAAATTTTCGCCAGATTTTGGCCAATATATCAGGAGAACATGAAGTGGATAGAGGTATACTAAATTTCAGCTTCAAAGGCATCACCTTAAATTTGCAATTAAGAGGCGCAGGCCTTTCAAGAGGTGTTCGAAAATTCTGCGTCTCTTCGTTAATCAGTCACTGTCTCGAAACATCTGCGCCACATCTCGCTCTTTGATTTGCTCTCCGGAGACGTTACTTTGTGCCATCTCTTTCGACGGCATGTTCTCCTGTTACAAAGCCCAATTTTGTGCATTCTGAAATTTTGCGCTAGATTTTGGCCAATATATCAGGAGAACATGAAGTGGAAAGGGGTATACTAAATTTCAGCTTCAAAGGCATCGCTTAAAAGTATCAAATCAGAGGCGCAGGCCTTTCAAGAGGCGTTCGAAAATTCTGCGTCTCATCGTTAATCAGTCACTGTCTCGAAACATCTGCGCCACATCTCGCTCTTTGATTTGCTCTCCGGAGACGTTATTTTGTGCCATCTCCTTCGACGGCATGTTCTCCTGTTACAAAGCCCAATTCTGTGCATTCTGAAAATTTTCGCCAGATTTTGGTCAATATATCAGGAGAACATGAAGTGGAAAGAGGTATACTAAATTTCAGCTTCAAAGGCATCGCTTAAAAGTATCAAATCAGAGGCGCAGGCCTTTCAAGAGGCGTTCGAGAATTGTGCGACTCATCGTTAAACAGTCAATGTCTCGAAACATCTGCGCCACTTCTCGCTCATTGATTTGCCCTCCGGAGACGTTACTTTGTGCCATCTCTTTCGACGGCACGTTCTCCTGTTACAAAGCCCAATTTTGTGTATTCTCGAAATTTTCGCCAGATTTTGGCCAATAAATCAGGAGAAAATGAAGTGGAAAGAGGTATACTAAATTTCAGCTTCAAAGGCATCGCCTTAAAGTTGCAAATAAGAGGCGCAGGCCTTTCAAGAGGCGTTCGAAAATTCTGCGACTCTTCTTTAATCAGTCACTGTCTCGAAACATCTGCGCCACTTCTCGCTCATTGATTTGCCCTCCGGAGACGTTACTTTGTGCCATCTCTTTCGACGGCATGTTCTGCTGTTACAAAGCCCAATTCTGTGCATTCTGAAAATTTTCGCCAGATTTTGGCCAATATATCAGGAGAAAATGAAGTGGATAGAGGTATACTAAATATCAGCTTCAAAGGCATCGCCTTAAAGTTGCAAATAAGAGGCGCAGGCCTTTCAAGAGGCATTCGAAAATTCTGCGTCTCTTCGTTAAACAGTCACTGTCTCGAAACACTTGCGCCACTTCTCGCTCTTTGATTTGCTCTCCGGAGACGTTACTTTGTGCCATCTCTTTCGACGGCATGCTCTCCTGTTACAAAGCCCAATTTTGTGCATTCTGAAATTTTGCGCTAGATTTTGGCCAATATATCAGGAGAACATGAAGTGGAAAGGGGTATACTAAATTTCAGCTTCAAAGGCATCGCTTAAAAGTATCAAATCAGAGGCGCAGGCCTTTCAAGAGGCGTTCGAAAATTGTGCGACTCTTCGTTAAACAGTCACTGTCTCGAAACATCTGCGCCACTTCTCGCTTTTTGATTTGCTCTCCGGAGACGTTACTTTGTGCCATCTCTTTCGACGGCATGTTCTCCTGTTACAAAGCCCAATTCTGTGCATTCTGAAAATTTTCGCCAGATTTTGGCCAATATATCAGGAGAACATGAAGTGGATAGAGGTATACTAAATTTCAGCTTCAAAGGCATCACCTTAAATTTGCAATTAAGAGGCGCAGGCCTTTCAAGAGGTGTTCGAAAATTCTGCGTCTCTTCGTTAATCAGTCACTGTCTCGAAACATCTGCGCCACATCTCGCTCTTTGATTTGCTCTCCGGAGACATTACTTTGTTCCATCTCTTTCGACGGCATGTTCTCCTGTTACAAAGCCCAATTATGTGCATTCTGAAAATTTTCGCCAGATTTTGGCCATTATATCAGGAGAACATGAAGTCAAAAGAGGTATACTAAATTTCAGCTTCAAAGGCATCGCCTTACAGTTGCAAATAAGAGGCGCAGGCCTTTCAAGAGGCTTTCGAAAATTCTGCGTCTCTTCGTGAAACAGTCACTGTCTCGAAACACCTGCGCCACTTCTCGCTCTTTGATTTGTTCTCCGGAGACATTACTATGTTCCATCTCTTTCGACGGCACGTTCTCCTGTTACAAAGCCCAATTTTGTGTATTCTCGAAATTTTCGCCAGATTTTGGCCAATAAATCAGGAGAAAATGAAGTGGAAAGAGGTATACTAAATTTCAGCTTCAAAGGCATCGCTTTAAAGTTGCAAATAAGAGGCGCAGGCCTTTCAAGAGGCGTTCGAAAATTCTGCGTCTCTTCTTTAATCAGTCACTGTCTCGAAACATCTGCGCCACATCTCGCTCTTTCATTTGCTCTTCGGAGACGTTACTTTGTGCCATCTCTATCGACGGCATGTTCTCCTGTTACAATGCCCAATTTTGTGCATTCGGAAAATTTTCGCCAGATTTTGGCCAATATATCAGGAGAACATGAAGTGGAAAGCGGTATACTAAATTTCAGCTTCAAAGGCATCGCCTTAAAGTTGCAAATAAGAGGCGCAGGCCTTTCAAGAGGCGTTCGAAAATTCTGCGACTCTTCTTTAATCAGTCACTGTCTCGAAACATCTGCGCCACTTCTCGCTCATTGATTTGCCCTCCGGAGACGTTACTTTGTGCCATCTCTTTCGACGGCATGTTCTGCTGTTACAAAGCCCAATTCTGTGCATTCTGAAAATTTTCGCCAGATTTTGGCCAATATATCAGGAGAAAATGAAGTGGATAGAGGTATACTAAATATCAGCTTCAAAGGCATCGCCTTAAAGTTGCAAATAAGAGGCGCAGGCCTTTCAAGAGGCATTCGAAAATTCTGCGTCTCTTCGTTAAACAGTCACTGTCTCGAAACACTTGCGCCACTTCTCGCTCTTTGATTTGCTCTCCGGAGACGTTACTTTGTGCCATCTCTTTCGACGGCATGCTCTCCTGTTACAAAGCCCAATTTTGTGCATTCGGAAATTTTGCGCTAGATTTTGGCCAATATATCAGGAGAACATGAAGTGGAAAGGGGTATACTAAATTTCAGCTTCAAAGGCATCGCTTAAAAGTATCAAATCAGAGGCGCAGGCCTTTCAAGAGGCGTTCGAAAATTGTGCGACTCTTCGTTAAACAGTCACTGTCTCGAAACATCTGCGCCACTTCTCGCTTTTTGATTTGCTCTCCGGAGACGTTACTTTGTGCCATCTCTTTCGACGGCATGTTCTCCTGTTACAAAGCCCAATTCTGTGCATTCTGAAAATTTTCGCCAGATTTTGGCCAATATATCAGGAGAACATGAAGTGGATAGAGGTATACTAAATTTCAGCTTCAAAGGCATCACCTTAAATTTGCAATTAAGAGGCGCAGGCCTTTCAAGAGGCTTTCGAAAATTCTGCGTCTCTTCGTGAAACAGTCACTGTCTCGAAACACCTGCGCCACTTCTCGCTCTTTGATTTGTTCTCCGGAGACATTACTATGTTCCATCTCTTTCGACGGCACGTTCTCCTGTTACAAAGCCCAATTTTGTGTATTCTCGAAATTTTCGCCAGATTTTGGCCAATAAATCAGGAGAAAATGAAGTGGAAAGAGGTATACTAAATTTCAGCTTCAAAGGCATCGCTTTAAAGTTGCAAATAAGAGGCGCAGGCCTTTCAAGAGGCGTTCGAAAATTCTGCGTCTCTTCTTTAATCAGTCACTGTCTCGAAACATCTGCGCCACATCTCGCTCTTTCATTTGCTCTTCGGAGACGTTACTTTGTGCCATCTCTATCGACGGCATGTTCTCCTGTTACAATGCCCAATTTTGTGCATTCGGAAAATTTTCGCCAGATTTTGGCCAATATATCAGGAGAACATGAAGTGGAAAGCGGTATACTAAATTTCAGCTTCAAAGGCATCGCCTTAAAGTTGCAATTAAGAGGCGCAGGCCTTTCAAGAGGCATTCGAAAATTCTGCGTCTCTTCGTTAAACAGTCACTGTCTCGAAACACTTGCGCCACTTCTCGCTCTTTGATTTGCTCTCCGGAGACGTTACTTTGTGCCATCTCTTTCGACGGCATGTTCTCCTGTTACAAAGCCCAATTTTGTGCATTCTGAAATTTTGCGCTAGATTTTGGCCAATATATCAGGAGAACATGAAGTGGAAAGGGGTACACTAAATTTCAGCTTCAAAGGCATCGCTTAAAAGTATCAAATCAGAGGCGCAGGCCTTTCAAGAGGCGTTCGAAAATTGTGCGACTCTTTGTTAAACCAGTCACTGTCTCGAAACATCTGCGCCACTTCTCGCTTTTTGAATTGCTCTCCGGAGACGTTACTTTGTGCCATCTCTTTCGACGGCATGTTCTCCTGTTACAAAGCCCAATTCTGTGCATTCTGAAAATTTTCGCCAGATTTTGGCCAATATATCAGAAGAACATGAAGTGGATAGAGGTATACTAAATTTCAGCTTCAAAGGCATCACCTTAAATTTGCAATTAAGAGGCGCAGGCCTTTCAAGAGGTGTTCGAAAATTCTGCGTCTCTTCGTTAATCAGTCACTGTCTCGAAACATCTGCGCCACATCTCGCTCTTTGATTTGCTCTCCGGAGACGTTACTTTGTGCCATCGCTTTCGACGGCATGTTCTCCTGTTACAAAGCCCAATTTGTGCATTCTGAAATTTTGCGCTAGATTTTGGCCAATATATCAGGAGAACATGAAGTGGAAAGGGGTATACTAAATTTCAGCTTCAAAGGCATCGCTTAAAAGTATCAAATCAGAGGCGCAGGCCTTTCAAGAGGCGTTCGAAAATTCTGCGTCTCATCGTTAATCAGTCACTGTCTCGAAACATCTGCGCCACATCTCGCTCTTTGATTTGCTCTCCGGAGACGTTACTTTGTGCCATCTCCTTCGACGGCATGTTCTCCTGTTACAAAGCCCAATTCTGTGCATTCTGAAATTTTGCGCTAGATTTTGGCCAATATATCAGGAGAACATGAAGTGGAAAGGGGTATACTAAATTTCAGCTTCAAAGGCATCGCCTTAAAGTTGCAAATAAGAGGCGCAGGCCTTTCAAGAGGCGTTCGAAAATTCTGCGACTCTTCTTTAATCAGTCACTGTCTCGAAACATCTGCGCCACTTCTCGCTCATTGATTTGCCCTCCGGAGACGTTACTTTGTGCCATCTCTTTCGACGGCATGTTCTGCTGTTACAAAGCCCAATTCTGTGCATTCTGAAAATTTTCGCCAGATTTTGGCCAATATATCAGGAGAAAATGAAGTGGATAGAGGTATACTAAATATCAGCTTCAAAGGCATCGCCTTAAAGTTGCAAATAAGAGGCGCAGGCCTTTCAAGAGGCATTCGAAAATTCTGCGTCTCTTCGTTAATCAGTCACTGTCTCGAAACATCTGCGCCACATCTCGCTCTTTGATTTGCTCTCCGGAGACATTACTTTGTTCCATCTCTTTCGACGGCATGTTCTCCTGTTACAAAGCCCAATTTTGTGCATTCTGAAAATTTTCGCCAGATTTTGGCCATTATATCAGGAGAACATGAAGTCAAAAGAGGTATACTAAATTTCAGCTTCAAAGGCATCGCCTTACAGTTGCAAATAAGAGGCGCAGGCCTTTCAAGAGGCTTTCGAAAATTCTGCGTCTCTTCGTGAAACAGTCACTGTCTCGAAACACCTGCGCCACTTCTCGCTCTTTGATTTGTTCTCCGGAGACATTACTATGTTCCATCTCTTTCGACGGCACGTTCTCCTGTTACAAAGCCCAATTTTGTGTATTCTCGAAATTTTCGCCAGATTTTGGCCAATAAATCAGGAGAAAATGAAGTGGAAAGAGGTATACTAAATTTCAGCTTCAAAGGCATCGCTTTAAAGTTGCAAATAAGAGGCGCAGGCCTTTCAAGAGGCGTTCGAAAATTCTGCGTCTCTTCTTTAATCAGTCACTGTCTCGAAACATCTGCGCCACATCTCGCTCTTTCATTTGCTCTTCGGAGACGTTACTTTGTGCCATCTCTATCGACGGCATGTTCTCCTGTTACAATGCCCAATTTTGTGCATTCGGAAAATTTTCGCCAGATTTTGGCCAATATATCAGGAGAACATGAAGTGGAAAGCGGTATACTAAATTTCAGCTTCAAAGGCATCGCCTTAAAGTTGCAATTAAGAGGCGCAGGCCTTTCAAGAGGCATTCGAAAATTCTGCGTCTCTTCGTTAAACAGTCACTGTCTCGAAACACTTGCGCCACTTCTCGCTCTTTGATTTGCTCTCCGGAGACGTTACTTTGTGCCATCTCTTTCGACGGCATGTTCTCCTGTTACAAAGCCCAATTTTGTGCATTCTGAAATTTTGCGCTAGATTTTGGCCAATATATCAGGAGAACATGAAGTGGAAAGGGGTATACTAAATTTCAGCTTCAAAGGCATCGCTTAAAAGTATCAAATCAGAGGCGCAGGCCTTTCAAGAGGCGTTCGAAAATTGTGCGACTCTTTGTTAAACAGTCACTGTCTCGAAACATCTGCGCCACTTCTCGCTTTTTGATTTGCTCTCCGGAGACGTTACTTTGTGCCATCTCTTTCGACGGCATGTTCTCCTGTTACAAAGCCCAATTCTGTGCATTCTGAAAATTTTCGCCAGATTTTGGCCAATATATCAGGAGAACATGAAGTGGATAGAGGTATACTAAATTTCAGCTTCAAAGGCATCACCTTAAATTTGCAATTAAGAGGCGCAGGCCTTTCAAGAGGTGTTCGAAAATTCTGCGTCTCTTCGTTAATCAGTCACTGTCTCGAAACATCTGCGCCACATCTCGCTCTTTGATTTGCTCTCCGGAGACGTTACTTTGTGCCATCGCTTTCGACGGCATGTTCTCCTGTTACAAAGCCCAATTTTGTGCATTCTGAAATTTTGCGCTAGATTTTGGCCAATATATCAGGAGAACATGAAGTGGAAAGGGGTATACTAAATTTCAGCTTCAAAGGCATCGCTTAAAAGTATCAAATCAGAGGCGCAGGCCTTTCAAGAGGCGTTCGAAAATTCTGCGTCTCATCGTTAATCAGTCACTGTCTCGAAACATCTGCGCCACATCTCGCTCTTTGATTTGCTCTCCGGAGACGTTACTTTGTGCCATCTCCTTCGACGGCATGTTCTCCTGTTACAAAGCCCAATTCTGTGCATTCTGAAATTTTGCGCTAGATTTTGGCCAATATATCAGGAGAACATGAAGTGGAAAGGGGTATACTAAATTTCAGCTTCAAAGGCATCGCCTTAAAGTTGCAAATAAGAGGCGCAGGCCTTTCAAGAGGCGTTCGAAAATTCTGCGACTCTTCTTTAATCAGTCACTGTCTCGAAACATCTGCGCCACTTCTCGCTCATTGATTTGCCCTCCGGAGACGTTACTTTGTGCCATCTCTTTCGACGGCATGTTCTGCTGTTACAAAGCCCAATTCTGTGCATTCTGAAAATTTTCGCCAGATTTTGGCCAATATATCAGGAGAAAATGAAGTGGATAGAGGTATACTAAATATCAGCTTCAAAGGCATCGCCTTAAAGTTGCAAATAAGAGGCGCAGGCCTTTCAAGAGGCATTCGAAAATTCTGCGTCTCTTCGTTAATCAGTCACTGTCTCGAAACATCTGCGCCACATCTCGCTCTTTGATTTGCTCTCCGGAGACATTACTTTGTTCCATCTCTTTCGACGGCATGTTCTCCTGTTACAAAGCCCAATTTTGTGCATTCTGAAAATTTTCGCCAGATTTTGGCCATTATATCAGGAGAACATGAAGTCAAAAGAGGTATACTAAATTTCAGCTTCAAAGGCATCGCCTTACAGTTGCAAATAAGAGGCGCAGGCCTTTCAAGAGGCTTTCGAAAATTCTGCGTCTCTTCGTGAAACAGTCACTGTCTCGAAACACCTGCGCCACTTCTCGCTCTTTGATTTGTTCTCCGGAGACATTACTATGTTCCATCTCTTTCGACGGCACGTTCTCCTGTTACAAAGCCCAATTTTGTGTATTCTCGAAATTTTCGCCAGATTTTGGCCAATAAATCAGGAGAAAATGAAGTGGAAAGAGGTATACTAAATTTCAGCTTCAAAGGCATCGCTTTAAAGTTGCAAATAAGAGGCGCAGGCCTTTCAAGAGGCGTTCGAAAATTCTGCGTCTCTTCTTTAATCAGTCACTGTCTCGAAACATCTGCGCCACATCTCGCTCTTTCATTTGCTCTTCGGAGACGTTACTTTGTGCCATCTCTATCGACGGCATGTTCTCCTGTTACAATGCCCAATTTTGTGCATTCGGAAAATTTTCGCCAGATTTTGGCCAATATATCAGGAGAACATGAAGTGGAAAGCGGTATACTAAATTTCAGCTTCAAAGGCATCGCCTTAAAGTTGCAATTAAGAGGCGCAGGCCTTTCAAGAGGCATTCGAAAATTCTGCGTCTCTTCGTTAAACAGTCACTGTCTCGAAACACTTGCGCCACTTCTCGCTCTTTGATTTGCTCTCCGGAGACGTTACTTTGTGCCATCTCTTTCGACGGCATGTTCTCCTGTTACAAAGCCCAATTTTGTGCATTCTGAAATTTTGCGCTAGATTTTGGCCAATATATCAGGAGAACATGAAGTGGAAAGGGGTATACTAAATTTCAGCTTCAAAGGCATCGCTTAAAAGTATCAAATCAGAGGCGCAGGCCTTTCAAGAGGCGTTCGAAAATTGTGCGACTCTTTGTTAAACAGTCACTGTCTCGAAACATCTGCGCCACTTCTCGCTTTTTGATTTGCTCTCCGGAGACGTTACTTTGTGCCATCTCTTTCGACGGCATGTTCTCCTGTTACAAAGCCCAATTCTGTGCATTCTGAAAATTTTCGCCAGATTTTGGCCAATATATCAGGAGAACATGAAGTGGATAGAGGTATACTAAATTTCAGCTTCAAAGGCATCACCTTAAATTTGCAATTAAGAGGCGCAGGCCTTTCAAGAGGTGTTCGAAAATTCTGCGTCTCTTCGTTAATCAGTCACTGTCTCGAAACATCTGCGCCACATCTCGCTCTTTGATTTGCTCTCCGGAGACGTTACTTTGTGCCATCGCTTTCGACGGCATGTTCTCCTGTTACAAAGCCCAATTTTGTGCATTCTGAAATTTTGCGCTAGATTTTGGCCAATATATCAGGAGAACATGAAGTGGAAAGGGGTATACTAAATTTCAGCTTCAAAGGCATCGCTTAAAAGTATCAAATCAGAGGCGCAGGCCTTTCAAGAGGCGTTCGAAAATTCTGCGTCTCATCGTTAATCAGTCACTGTATCGAAACATCTGCGCCACATCTCGCTCTTTGATTTGCTCTCCGGAGACGTTACTTTGTGCCATCTCCTTCGACGGCATGTTCTCCTGTTACAAAGCCCAATTCTGTGCATTCTGAAATTTTGCGCTAGATTTTGGCCAATATATCAGGAGAACATGAAGTGGAAAGGGGTATACTAAATTTCAGCTTCAAAGGCATCGCTTAAAAGTATCAAATCAGAGGCGCAGGCCTTTCAAGAGGCGTTCGAAAATTGTGCGACTCTTCGTTAAACAGTCACTGTCTCGAAACATCTGCGCCACTTCTCGCTTTTTGATTTGCTCTCCGGAGACGTTACTTTGTGCCATCTCTTTCGACGGCACGTTCTCCTGTTACAAAGCCCAATTTTGTGTATTCTCGAAATTTTCGCCAGATTTTGGCCAATAAATCAGGAGAAAATGAAGTGGAAAGAGGTATACTAAATTTCAGCTTCAAAGCCATCGCCTTAAAGTTGCAAATAAGAGGCGCAGGCCTTTCAAGAGGCGTTCGAAAATTCCTTGACTCTTCTTTAATCAGTCACTGTCTCGAAACATCTGCGCCACTTCTCGCTCATTGATTTGCCCTCCGGAGACGTTACTTTGTGCCATCTCTTTCGACGGCATGTTCTGCTGTTACAAAGCCCAATTCTGTGCATTCTGAAAATTTTCGCCAGATTTTGGCCAATATATCAGGAGAAAATGAAGTGGATAGAGGTATACTAAATATCAGCTTCAAAGGCATCGCCTTAAAGTTGCAAATAAGAGGCGCAGGCCTTTCAAGAGGCATTCGAAAATTCTGCGTCTCTTCGTTAAACAGTCACTGTCTCGAAACACTTGCGCCACTTCTCGCTCTTTGATTTGCTCTCCGGAGACGTTACTTTGTGCCATCTCTTTCGACGGCATGCTCTCCTGTTACAAAGCCCAATTTTGTGCATTCTGAAATTTTGCGCTAGATTTTGGCCAATATATCAGGAGAACATGAAGTGGAAAGGGGTATACTAAATTTCAGCTTCAAAGGCATCGCTTAAAAGTATCAAATCAGAGGCGCAGGCCTTTCAAGAGGCGTTCGAGAATTGTGCGACTCTTCGTTAAACAGTCAATGTCTCGAAACATCTGCGCCACATCTCGCTCTTTGATTTGCTCTCCGGAGACGTTACTTTGTGCCATCGCTTTCGACGGCATGTTCTCCTGTTACAAAGCCCAATTTTGTGCATTCTGAAATTTTGCGCTAGATTTTGGCCAATATATCAGGAGAACATGAAGTGGAAAGGGGTATACTAAATTTCAGCTTCAAAGGCATCGCTTAAAAGTATCAAATCAGAGGCGCAGGCCTTTCAAGAGGCGTTCGAAAATTCTGCGTCTCATCGTTAATCAGTCACTGTCTCGAAACATCTGCGCCACATCTCGCTCTTTGATTTGCTCTCCGGAGACGTTACTTTGTGCCATCTCCTTCGACGGCATGTTCTCCTGTTACAAAGCCCAATTCTGTGCATTCTGAAATTTTGCGCTAGATTTTGGCCAATATATCAGGAGAACATGAAGTGGAAAGGGGTATACTAAATTTCAGCTTCAAAGGCATCGCCTTAAAGTTGCAAATAAGAGGCGCAGGCCTTTCAAGAGGCGTTCGAAAATTCTGCGACTCTTCTTTAATCAGTCACTGTCTCGAAACATCTGCGCCACTTCTCGCTCATTGATTTGCCCTCCGGAGACGTTACTTTGTGCCATCTCTTTCGACGGCATGTTCTGCTGTTACAAAGCCCAATTCTGTGCATTCTGAAAATTTTCGCCAGATTTTGGCCAATATATCAGGAGAAAATGAAGTGGATAGAGGTATACTAAATATCAGCTTCAAAGGCATCGCCTTAAAGTTGCAAATAAGAGGCGCAGGCCTTTCAAGAGGCATTCGAAAATTCTGCGTCTCTTCGTTAAACAGTCACTGTCTCGAAACACTTGCGCCACTTCTCGCTCTTTGATTTGCTCTCCGGAGACGTTACTTTGTGCCATCTCTTTCGACGGCATGCTCTCCTGTTACAAAGCCCAATTTTGTGCATTCTGAAATTTTGCGCTAGATTTTGGCCAATATATCAGGAGAACATGAAGTGGAAAGGGGTATACTAAATTTCAGCTTCAAAGGCATCGCTTAAAAGTATCAAATCAGAGGCGCAGGCCTTTCAAGAGGCGTTCGAAAATTGTGCGACTCTTCGTTAAACAGTCACTGTCTCGAAACATCTGCGCCACTTCTCGCTTTTTGATTTGCTCTCCGGAGACGTTACTTTGTGCCATCTCTTTCGACGGCATGTTCTCCTGTTACAAAGCCCAATTCTGTGCATTCTGAAAATTTTCGCCAGATTTTGGCCAATATATCAGGAGAACATGAAGTGGATAGAGGTATACTAAATTTCAGCTTCAAAGGCATCACCTTAAATTTGCAATTAAGAGGCGCAGGCCTTTCAAGAGGTGTTCGAAAATTCTGCGTCTCTTCGTTAATCAGTCACTGTCTCGAAACATCTGCGCCACATCTCGCTCTTTGATTTGCTCTCCGGAGACATTACTTTGTTCCATCTCTTTCGACGGCATGTTCTCCTGTTACAAAGCCCAATTTTGTGCATTCTGAAAATTTTCGCCAGATTTTGGCCATTATATCAGGAGAACATGAAGTCAAAAGAGGTATACTAAATTTCAGCTTCAAAGGCATCGCCTTACAGTTGCAAATAAGAGGCGCAGGCCTTTCAAGAGGCTTTCGAAAATTCTGCGTCTCTTCGTGAAACAGTCAATGTCTCGAAACATCTGCGCCACTTCTCGCTCATTAATTTGCCCTCCGGAGACGTTACTTTGTGCCATCTCTTTCGACGGCACGTTCTCCTGTTACAAAGCCCAATTTTGTGTATTCTCGAAATTTTCGCCAGATTTTGGCCAATAAATCAGGAGAAAATGAAGTGGAAAGAGGTATACTAAATTTCAGCTTCAAAGGCATCGCCTTAAAGTTGCAAATAAGAGGCGCAGGCCTTTCAAGAGGCGTTCGAAAATTCTGCGACTCTTCTTTAATCAGTCACTGTCTCGAAACATCTGCGCCACTTCTCGCTCATTGATTTGCCCTCCGGAGACGTTACTTTGTGCCATCTCTTTCGACGGCATGTTCTGCTGTTACAAAGCCCAATTCTGTGCATTCTGAAAATTTTCGCCAGATTTTGGCCAATATATCAGGAGAAAATGAAGTGGATAGAGGTATACTAAATATCAGCTTCAAAGGCATCGCCTTAAAGTTGCAAATAAGAGGCGCAGGCCTTTCAAGAGGCATTCGAAAATTCTGCGTCTCTTCGTTAAACAGTCACTGTCTCGAAACACTTGCGCCACTTCTCGCTCTTTGATTTGCTCTCCGGAGACGTTACTTTGTGCCATCTCTTTCGACGGCATGCTCTCCTGTTACAAAGCCCAATTTTGTGCATTCTGAAATTTTGCGCTAGATTTTGGCCAATATATCAGGAGAACATGAAGTGGAAAGGGGTATACTAAATTTCAGCTTCAAAGGCATCGCTTAAAAGTATCAAATCAGAGGCGCAGGCCTTTCAAGAGGCGTTCGAAAATTGTGCGACTCTTCGTTAAACAGTCACTGTCTCGAAACATCTGCGCCACTTCTCGCTCTTTGATTTGCTCTCCGGAGACGTTACTTTGTGCCATCTCTTTCGACGGCATGTTCTCCTGTTACAAAGCCCAATTCTGTGCATTCTGAAAATTTTCGCCAGATTTTGGCCAATATATCAGGAGAACATGAAGTGGATAGAGGTATACTAAATTTCAGCTTCAAAGGCATCACCTTAAATTTGCAATTAAGAGGCGCAGGCCTTTCAAGAGGTGTTCGAAAATTCTGCGTCTCTTCGTTAATCAGTCACTGTCTCGAAACATCTGCGCCACATCTCGCTCTTTGATTTGCTCTCCGGAGACATTACTTTGTTCCATCTCTTTCGACGGCATGTTCTCCTGTTACAAAGCCCAATTTTGTGCATTCTGAAAATTTTCGCCATATTTTGGCCATTATATCAGGAGAACATGAAGTCAAAAGAGGTATACTAAATTTCAGCTTCAAAGGCATCGCCTTACAGTTGCAAATAAGAGGCGCAGGCCTTTCAAGAGGCTTTCGAAAATTCTGCGTCTCTTCGTGAAACAGTCACTGTCTCGAAACACCTGCGCCACTTCTCGCTCTTTGATTTGTTCTCCGGAGACATTACTATGTTCCATCTCTTTCGACGGCACGTTCTCCTGTTACAAAGCCCAATTTTGTGTATTCTCGAAATTTTCGCCAGATTTTGGCCAATAAATCAGGAGAAAATGAAGTGGAAAGAGGTATACTAAATTTCAGCTTCAAAGGCATCGCTTTAAAGTTGCAAATAAGAGGCGCAGGCCTTTCAAGAGGCGTTCGAAAATTCTGCGTCTCTTCGTTAATCAGTCACTGTCTCGAAACATCTGCGCCACATCTCGCTCTTTGATTTGCTCTCCGGAGACGTTACTTTGTGCCATCTCTTTCGACGGCATGTTCTCCTGTTACAAAGCCCAATTTTGTGCATTCTGAAATTTTGCGCCAGATTTTGGCCAATATATCAGGAGAACATGAAGTGGAAAGGGGTATACTAAATTTCAGCTTCAAAGGCA